>NW_015113894.1:0-32129 GCF_001443285.1 Poecilia latipinna | reverse complement strand
CAGCAACTGTGTATAGATACACACAGTTGCTGAGGATGATGATGAGAAAGACAGTTAAAGACAATATGAATTAGGCCGAAGAGTAACCGACACTGAAATTTATGACCGTGACCATAAATGTCTTTTTTGGCTGTATATCGGTAGATTGTGTTCATGTCCTGTCAAGATCCTGTGCTATGTTGTACCGTCTGTAGTCACCTTACTCCACTTTTTATGGTTTTACTGATGCTAGCCTGGTATTGTTTTGTTAATAGAAGATGGTAAACCCAGATTAAAATGTTGGCTTATAACAAAGTGGCAAGTGGTGACATCATATTGTGTGTGTGGGAAAGTATTTGGTGCAAATGGGGATTTCTTTAAAATATAGGCATTATTTAATTATGCACTTCACCTATTTAAATAATGAATGATTGCTCACCACAGAAAGACTAGAAAAAAACTGATTTGAATTGCCAAGATATTGGTAGAAGGGCTTGCAGCCCTGAGGTCATACATGAGTTTTTCAGCATAGAAGAGTCAGCTGACAGAGAGCAGGCCTAGTGTTAGACTGATTAAGTTGCCGATTTTTTTCCTACTGTCTACAAGCAGAACAAAATGTGCATTATCATACAGGCATAGTGTATGTACGCTTGTGTGCACAGTTGCCTCTGTTGAACCTCTTGGCTTCTATTTCTACTATTTTGTCGTTCAAAAGACACATTGTCCTAAAATCTGATTACGCAATTATTAAACTCTGCTGCAAGTTAAACTCAAATAAACAGTCACTGTGGTCTTTTGACATCAACCAGCTACAATATCACATGGATCCTTGTGGAAGTCAAACTGAGTAGCTGAATAATTAAATAAATCCTTATTAGGAAAAGCTAGAGCTATAAAATGCATACAATTATGCTATCTGTTTGATATTAATAAAAATAACAGCATGTTAGAAATTGATATTTTGTTGTACCTTTTATAAACAGAAAGCACAGAAAAAATGAATTTCTCTGGTTAATCTCAGTATTAGCTTTGAATTGTTTCCTATTTTTGATGTATTCCCTCCGTCGTTTTTATGTCACCAAACCTTTAGAAACTTCTGCTGTTAAAGCTGCACTGTTGAATCATATATTTCATATGTGCTCGGTGTTGGTGTTTTGATCAGACATGTTCACCTGTTGTGGCATGTTAAGCCATTTGGGTTGCTGATGTCTGTTGGTTGCACGTCTGGTTTTGTTGATCTTATTTTATTATCTTAATCTCTACTAATGAGAGGTTAAATTGGACAGAAAGTAACAAAACAATGGAGGGAAATTGCTGTCCAGTCTAGTTATTCACAGTCTATTCAAATATAATCATGCAACTTCGACTTCTCACATATCCCAAATTCCACATAGAAATTTTACAAAGTGGGGCATAACTATGAAGTGGATAGAAAATGACATATTTTTTCAGCATTTTTTTTTTATGAAGACAAATTTGAAGACTGGGAAGCACATGTATATCCTTTATTTTGTTCACCATAATTAAAATCCAGTTTAACCAAATGTCTTCAGATGTCAACTAGTTAACGTATAAACTCCCTATTTATGTTTGATGGGTGTTGGGTTTGTTTGGGAACATTACTACACAAACAGTATAATAAGCACTAAGGAAGACATTAGACAATTTAGAGCAAGTTTAAAGCAGAGTAAGGTTTTACTATTTCTCAAGCTTTGAAAACACACAAAGCACTGCTCAATTCATCCTCTTATGAAGGGAAAACATGGGAAAACCTCAAACTTGCCAAGAAGAGGTTGTCTGACAGGCTACGTAGGGAGTGGTTTATTCAGTGAACCAGCTGAATCATCCATTACTAACTGTGCTTGAGCTGCATAGGTCCACTTAGTTGAGAGAATCTGTTGACAGGAAAAATCTTAGTCTTCCAATCCCCAAATATGGCCTCTATGAAAGAAAACCATTCTTGAAAGAAAGCCAAAAGAAAGTAATTTAAAGTTTGCCACAAACCTTGTATGGAAAACAGAAAATGTGTGTAAAAAAAGTGCAAATTGACATCATGCTTGTGCCAATGTGACTTCTATTTCACAATTATGTACCATTTTGTGTTGCTGAGTCTGTGTTGCTCTTTTGCATAAAAAATATAGCAATGAATATACCTGAATCTTGTGTGGAGTATGATTATCTCATAACCTTGCCTATCTGCCTGCTAAAGTGTAGGCAGAAGAAGCTGCTGCTCACAGTTCATGACTTCACTGACCTGCAGAAATCCAGTACATTCTCAAAATTCTGCAAATTTCATTTTAGTCATGGGAATTTTATTTCTTTTTTCTTTAAACTCTTATTTAAATGAACAAAACATTTCCGCTTCCATAACAAGTTATGGAAGCAGCAGCATAAACTATGATATATATTTCCTCAAAGGCCTGACAATATTGTGGAATTTTATTTTACAATCAGGTCTTCATGGACTGAAATATTTTGTCAGACGAAGTTCACATTCGTGGGCGATGTCAAATTGGCTGCTTTTGCAGGGCAGGGTTCAGAAAAGCTGTCTAACCGGTGAAACTGCAAACCATCGGCTTTAGGTGTGTGAGGTGCAAGCTACGAGTCAGTCCCTGTGAGGATCTGTCTGTGTTAGTCTGAATGGTTAGCCTGTTTACTTGCATCACAGTAAACAGGTTACCTGGTAACAGAACTAATGTCATGGTGTTGTTTTCAGGCCTGTGAGGATTCATGTTTAACTTAAGCATGAGGTTGAACACTATGTTGTCCAGATCCTCTGAACAAGACCTCTTTGTCTTGCTTTGGCTTCGGAGCAGACTGATTACTTCTTCCTTCCTCTCTCACTTGGTGAAGAAGTTTTTCTTTGCAAAGTTTTTCTGCAGCATTTTTGAAGAGATTTACGGTGTTGTGTGGGTCTGCTGCCTGTTTGATCTGACAGGTAGAATTAACCTGCAGGGCAGGCAGAGGAAGAGAAAGGGCCAAAACAAAAGAGGATGTCTCTTTTTAGGTAATTTGAGAAGAAATACCTCAGAGCACAACTCCTTACTAATGATGAGAGACTGTCGAGTGGGGGGGATGGGAGGCTCGGAAGAAGTGGAGAGGGGAGTGTAATTTCCCTTCTTGCTTTGCCTCCTTCATCAAACTGTCACTCATCCATCCATTTCCCCGTCCAGCCCACTGCTGAAGGGATTTAGATGCCTCTAGACAAGCCACCTGGTCTGTTAATCTTTTCATGACTATTTCCTAATTCTAGATGAGGTTTGGAGGTCATAAATCATTAGTCTCTGTTTTAATAGTCACGACGTGATCTCTATTTAGAATCTCAGGGCTTTGTGAGCTTTGTTCTGAACTTTCCCTTCCTCACTCATTTTTTCTATTAGTCACCTTATAGAATCACAGGAAACCTTTTTGATTTAAAAAGGCTCTCTCACACACACACACGCACACACATACAGTTTCTAGACATCCACTCTAAGTTTTGGGAATGGTTTCAGCACAGAATTCAAATAAAGCTCCCCATACCCAGATGTGGGGACTGTAAGCCAAAGCAGTGATTTCCCAATCTTACACTCCAAAGATTTATCTTCTTCCCGCAGCTCAGCCAACAGCAGTGTAGTTGTGGTTCAGACTGGAACCACAGTGATAAGAGTTTCATTGTGAATGTGTGTTTGAACTCTTCTTTGCTGTTTTATCTGGAAGTCTAGGGCAACCAGAGCTGAGTGCTGGCTCACATGCTGCCACTTTAAATAGCTAGCTCTCAGTTAGTGCATAAAATCAATATTTGGATGACTGAGTTTTAACTTTGCCTGACTCATGGGGTGTGTGACACTTCATTAGTACAAAACAGCATTGCATCAACCTTGTGTTGCTGTATCGTTTGCCCTTAACTCCTTTTTCTTGCACAGCTCAGTGGACTGGAAGCTGTAAATAAATTTGGATTCCTCAGAAAGGGGAAGGCTTTCAGAGCAGTGGGGAATGTAGCAACCAGACCATAACCCACATACGGTGGAGTGGCAAGTGTCCCCTGTCACACATGAATGTCACACTATGAGGTTAAATGTACGTCTGTTGTGTCGTAAGGTCACACACGTCCGCACATGTGTTGTGATGATGTGTCCTTCTTTGACACTACTGTGTAATCTGATTTTTTTTTAATGAAAAAATTCCAAATAAAGGGCTGCTCTAAGATTGGGAATTAAAAAAAATACCGTAAAGTTTGTTTTGTTATTTGAATAAACTTCTTAGGGTAATTGTGATAGTTTGAATCTACATATTTATTCTAGTCAAATTTAGAGTTCCATGATATTTAAAATAACTTGCATTAACCTAAAACATCAACATTTCTCAGTCTTTTAATTCAAAGGTAGCTTTCACAAGAAAGCAAATTGCTACCCCTACAGCCTCAGAACAAATATCTCAAGGTTTTTAAACAAAACTTTTAATAGAACATTCATTTTTTGTCATGAAATGTGTGTTTGTTGATGGGCCACAATGCACACAGGAGCTGGGAGCATGGATCATGTTGAATTTTCTTTAATGGTAAAACTGAAAATTGACTGAAATCAAGGCAATGTAGGGAGCCAGAGCAGAACAAAAGCAAAAGTCAGCATGGTAAAATGGGGAAGCAACAGGGAAATAATAGGATCACATGGGAAGAGCCAGCAAGGAGTGTGAGCAGGAGAAGGGTTTAAATACTTAGGATGAATGCTGGAGCTAAAGCCCTGGTCTGATTAGCCAAAAGGTTACAGGTGAGAGGGAAGAGAGTAGGCAGAGGCTGAGTACAGAGAGAGAAAGAAAAAAAGTAGCACAGGGGGCGAGGGAGAGTACACAAATGTGTCTAAGAGTAACAAAGAATGACTAGACATAAAAAACTAGAATCACTAAGAAGAACTGAGAAAAGGCAAAACTGAAACAAGGCTGATCTAATCAAAGAAAGACTAAAGAACACATAATAATAATAAAACTAGAACCAAATTATCAAAACACCAAAACAGCTCAAAACAACCCAGGATCTGACATTTTTAATTTTTTAAATTCATAAATAGTTTTCTTCATTGTATGTCCTGAAAAAGCAGTACCAAAAACACATCTTCCAGTTTAGTAAACTAAATTTAAACACTGAGGTACCTATGAAATACATTGAACTTCATGTTTTTATTTTTTCTGTTCAAGGAATCACAGGCAAACATTCAGCCAGACAGTATCTTGAAACGTCCTGCTTTTTTTCAGTTTCTAACCCTGTCATAGGCTGTCATTATTCTGTGTTAGTTACAACAGTTTTTGTTGCGTACTTCCAAATTAGCCAGTGGTGTCCTATGCATAGTGTAGAGCTAGATGTGGAGCTTTTATATGTCGACCGGCCCATTGTTGGAAACCTGACTTTAAGCAACCACAGGAACAGCATAATGACAGAGCAACATACAGAAACAGGCACTAGGAACATTCGCAGGCTGAACGGGACTTGCGCTGTGTACCACGGCAGCTTGGATGAGTCTTTATAGATGCATTTCTAAACATGGCCTGTGATTTTACCACTTGATGCTTGTGTGGACTCCACCCAGCGCGACACTCCTTTTTTCGGTCAACACTGATGGTTTTAGTTTGCCTGCCCGACTTCCTTCTCTTTCTGGTATGTCTCGCGCTCTCTTTACTTTACTTGGCTCTTTAGTTCCACCTCATTTTTCACTCTTCGCTTTATCTTTTGCCGTCATTTGATTTGTGTAACTTTGAATAACCTTGACAGTTGCCATCCCTCCTCCACTCTTTTGTGTCAGAATGAGAATATTGGTAAATCATAATGTGGTGGTAATTCACTTCCAAATCATGAAAAAAAAGACTATAAGTATAAGTAAAATTACATTTTGTTTCCTCATTTATTCAGCAGGCCCTGCTGTCTGAATTTAACCACTCGAGGTCTCTTAGATGCAACTTTTAAGAAGTTTTCTAATTATTTTGTTTTATATTTTTATTGTATCTGCCCAGTTTTTAAGCAAAGGCCAGGCCAGTAAAAGTTCTAGAGTGATAGACCTGAGAAAAAAAACTACAGCACTGATTTGTATGCATTTACTTATTTACTTGTCTTTACATTTAATACTTGATTGAAGAAGATAACTGTACATATTTCTGTGAACTCAACATGTTTTAGCGCAAGTCCTTCAAAATGTTTCACATCGCCAGTAATTTTTTAACAACAGCATCACATTGTGAGCGTAGCTACAAATGTTGATTCACCAATCAGGCATTTCGTGTCCTGCACTCTTGTGGGTTTTGTTTGGGGTCTTTTTGTGCCATTTCCAATTTTTACCAGAATGAAATTTGTCTTTAAGTGAAGAATCTCGTGATGCAAACTTTTTATTAATCGATCATTTTTAATCCAACATGAAATGAATGAATCACAGTAATATCTTCATTTACAGATCCAAGCAACTGCTTCCAAAACTTTATCTTACTTTTCAAAAAGTGCTTGAAAATACGTACTGTTGGTTGATGCTTTTATAGGCCCAAACAATGAAAGTTTTTAGTTTTGTTGCATTTCATGAATTGGATAGAAAATCTGATTTCTTTCAGGCATTTCGTGTCCTGCACTCTTGTGGGTTTTGTTTGGGGTCTTTTTGTGCCATTTCCAATTTTTACCAGAATGAAATTTGTCTTTAAGTGAAGAATCTCGTGATGCAAACTTTTTATTAATCGATCATTTTTAATCCAACGTGAAATGAATGAATCACAGTAATATCTTCATTTACAGATCCAAGCAACTGCTTCCAAAACTTTATCTTACTTTTCAAAAAGTGCTTGAAAATACGTACTGTTGGTTGATGCTTTTATAGGCCCAAACAATGAAAGTTTTTAGTTGTGTTGCATTTCATGAATTGGATAGAAAATCTGATTTCTCAGTGTTTGACTTGCTGATAAACAATCAAAGCCATTGAAGAGGCTTAAAACCACTAAAATGGTTAGCTTATTTCTCAGAAACAGCATTAAATACAGCTGTTTTTAATTAATTTATTAATCTAAAGGGTGAGACTGTTGCTGTTTGTTTTTGCTGCATTTAGTATTCTCTGAAAAAGATACAAGTATTTGATCTGCTGATCACCAATCAGAGCTGGCTGAGGAAACACTGACTGGCTCTGATCATTGATTGATTGCCTCGTCTCTAATACTTGCTTTATTAGTTTTTCTCTACATGAAATGAAATATCGTACAAAGCTCGATCTCCATGCATCCTTGCACAAACATTCAGTGAATAGGCCACCTCTGCTCCAGCCAAGTAAGGGGATGATCCGGGGATTGAAATTTGAGCTGGTTTTTACCCTGTCTTGTTTCTCTAACACCAAGTCTTCACGATGGCCGCAGGGGTTGAACAAGTTATTAACCGTAGCTGAGAAAGGAAAAGTAGCAAGAGGAGGTTAGGAGGTAGCTGAGAATGCAGACGTAGGTGGGAAGATTTGGCAGCAATAAAAACATAATTGGGCTGAAGAAAATCTTAGGCCAAAGGAGTGGGGAACAAAGAAATTTTGATATTACATGGGTTAGTTCACTGCTCACTGAAACCCCCCCCCCCACCGCTTGCCAGGATAGGCAGAGGTCAGCATGAGGTAGAGGAGGGGAATGAAGAAAATGAAGGAGCACAGAAAAAGAGAGAAGAAGGGTGTGCATGAGATGGGGGCGTTAATGTGAACCAGCTGTAGAAACCTGACACCCCAAGAGTGGGTTTGAAAGGAGAGGTGGAGGACTGAGAAAGAGAGGGAAAAAGGGGCTGCAGGAAACGGCATGAGATGAGGGACGGAGAAAAGAAGAGGGGGGGAAAAAGTCCTCATGAAGTACAACAAAGAAAGCCATAGATGAGTGAGGCAGCAAAGTCTTTCTCTGGCAGGCTGTTTTATAAAAGTAAAGGTATTGTAAAGGTTTCTGACTAATGATTTGTGAGAAAATATTTGACTTTGTTGTGTGTTTAGAAATTTGTCAAAAGAGTCACATTGGGACCTGTGTTGTTTTTAACCACAGAGTGTGTGACAGAGTATTTGGTTAGAGCTTCCTCGGTGAGACACCACTCCCTGACAATAATGTGAATCATGCACAGCCTTGTCTGTTTGCCTCGGGCTCTGGTGATACAGCCAGCGGCTAATAATGAGCTCTCTATCTGGCAGCGAAACCTGAAGGACAGGGTATCGCTTCCTGACGCCACTGCGTTTAGCTCTGTCAACACTGGTTAGATAGCAGCGATTGAATTTTAATAGAGCCTCCCATGCATCTTTCCTGTCAGCACTTTTAAATTTTCACAAAAATCCATGACAAGCAACTAATTCTTGACAGGTGGGGCTGAGTTCAAAGAGACCCCCAGAACAGATGTTTTAGCAATTGAGCTCTGCTCCCTTAAAAAAAAAACAAAAAAACATTAAAAACACAATAAATCACCAGCAAATCCACTGATTTAAAGCATATTTTATTTATTTTATTAGGTCTGATGAGGTGGCATTCTCTCACTTTGACGATTTTGGCTGTTTCCCACCTTTAAAAAAAACAAAACAAAACAAAAAAAAAACTGTTTTAAGTGATGAAAGGTAAACCTTGTATTAACCAGGACACGGGGCTCTTTGTGTGACAGTCTGCTAATGTGATATATGTTGAAGGGCAGAAGGCCATGTCATTACCCTAGGACAGAGGGCGCAGAGGTGGTCCGAACAAAAACGAGCGAGCTTATTTCCCAGGACGGCCGTCTTGTTGTGACACTGTGATGAAGCTGTGTTTGTGTTTACAGTGGGGAGTCAGACTGGGGAGAAAAGTGTGTTTATGTGTCGTCTTGAATACTTGTGTTGCGGAGGAGTTGCGCTGCAGACCAGCTGATACGGATGTGGAAGATTGAGTGTGACCATGTCTAATTTGAAGTTTGTCCTGTTTTTGAAGATTTCACATCTCTAATTTATCATCTTGTCTGCCTGTGTGCTGACTTCACAACACCATTTACGTTCCAAGGGAACTTTTTAGACTTTCAAATCATATTTCCACGAATACCGCTTAGGTTGTTCTTTGAATTATTATTTATAGGCCCCAAATATTTGACACAAAACATATATAACTTTGTAGGATTTCATTTTGTTATTTCTTAGGACATTGTGTGTCAGCTTGTAGAGTTTTAGACATATGGATATTTCACATTAATTTTAGCATTACTGGGAAATTTAAATAATACAAGTAAAAAACAAGGCTAGAACATTCTGTAAAATCTAACAAAGTAGTGAAATTTCTGATGATAGATAGGTTTGGACACCAAAACTTTTATTCCCATGTAAAGTGTCTAAAATCACACACAGGCCTCATGACTAGAACGTCGTTACTGTGAATTTTGAAGGAGCTTTGCCAGTAAACCTCAGACACACAGTTTGATCCGCTCCTGGCCGATGAAGTAAGAGTGACCTTCATGGTGAGATTGGAAGAGCTGTCTGAGGCGTTCGTAAGGAAGATTGTAGCAGCTTATGTCAACATAGTTGGACCTGAACAACCAGTAAAGCTCAAACAATACAGCAGACAGACTCTTACTATTGTTGACATGAAAGTACATGTCTGTGGAATCTGAAAAACTCACATTTAACTTTTTCATACAGACAAGTCTGGCAGAGAACTTGTTCAGCATAAAATCTACCTTTAAAATCTACGTTGTATCGGAGGGTTTCTGAAGAAATTGTGCGACCATCTATCAAAAAGCTAAAGAAAACAAAAAGCTGGAGCAGAACTGAACCCTGCAACATGACCTAATTTATACCAGTGACCCCATCAAGGACAGGCTGAAAAGTAAGACACTGAAAGCCAAAGCCAGATGTGGCACCGGGGCCTTGACCAATGTCAGAGACTCGTACGTGGAATTGATTTCAGCCAAAGGGGAAAACACTAGCTATCAGGGCATTGAGGGTTTGTTGACGTCTTGTTTAATGGATGAAAATAATATTTAATGAGGTGTGATATTTTTTACCACATGGTTGCGTTTTTCCTAACATTTTAACTTTTATCCAAATACTTAGTGTTTTCTTCAGAGAAATGTCATTTTTATTACAATTGTAGGTTTGTTTTTCAGCTATGCCTGAGAACGTCATTCTTAATCTGTCAGGAATGTACTTACAATCAGCTTATGAGTGAACGGACTCGAATAAGTGCTGTCTAGTTTAACTGCTGATAACTTTTGAGAGCTAATTAATTAAAAATGATCTGATTACTGTCTTTCTGATTTATCTGTGCATCCATGCTTAAAGAGACAGAAAACCATCAAAATAAGCATATAGCGTTTTTCTTTTTTTTTTTTTTTAGGTCTGTTTATGTGTCTGTTTGTGCCTTTCATCTATAAACAGGCTCCTTTAGACTGGGACTTTAGTGTCAGATGTTTGTTGTGAAGATTTTTCTGGTGACTCACACATGTTACCAGGCAGAAGCTTCTGGGATATGATCGATCTGTGGGCCTTTGGTTTGACGTGATTCATAGCTCCCCTCCTTTCTCATGCGCTTACAACCTAATAGCTTCAAGCTGCTTTGGGGTGGAGCAGCAATTTCTAACTATAAGTTAAGTGTGAGATTGAATTTCACACAATTCTCTTCTTCACTACCTCATTTAAATGTTACACTGCTGTTTTCGGCTTCTCTTCTTTATTATTATTATTTTATTTTATTTTTTTTACATTTTATTAACCTGCTTATTTGTAAAGCGACTTAAAATGGGATGTTAGTGTGTCCTTGTGTACATGTGCGTGTTAGTTCCTGCGATGTGTATGTCTGCCCTCAATTGTATTACCTCAGCTCCTCAAGGGAGGAAAGTTTAGAGGCCTCAGAAAGAGGCAGCAGGTCGTGCTGTCGCCCACAGTCCCCAGACAGCGTGTCTGCCATGTGCCACTGCCGACACAAAGATGACGAATCTATGCAGCACGCACAGGAAACTACCTGACTACAGACATTTTTGTCATTATCTATGCCCAAAAACAGCCTCGCATAGAGAAGTGATGAGTGAGAGTGGGGAGTGGGAGTAGCTGTGAAAAAACAGAGGAATAGAAAGTCACAAAGGGAACATTGTCTCGGATAAGATCCCTGGTGGACACGTTGTGCAATATTATAAATGTCTCCAAGCTGCCCTGCATGTGGATGAATCACTTTACTGAAAAAGAGCAAAATCGAACCAAAAAGGACGATGAGTGTGATTTTGTAAGCTGTAATGATTAAAAGGGAACATTTTTTTTTAGGTTGAGCAAAATACGTTGTGATGAGAAATTTGCTATGTAGTGTTTATGTTGGGATTCATTGCTGCGGCCCGATCACTCTTCGGAAATGTCTTCTCGCTTTTGTTTATAGTTTCTGCCAGGCACATACAACAACATCCATATAACCTTACTCCACATCCTTCTGCTTTTCAACTTCTCCTTGTCATCAATGACCTAGATTTAACCCTTTCACAGAACCGGACCTTCCTAGTTTCTCTAAGAGGGGCTTTTGGGGCAACAGCTCTGGGCTCAAAACACTACCTGTTGCAATTTTTGGGTTGGGGTATCTATGCCTGTCAGCTTCTCTGAATTAATGTTCTATAGCAAAACACAAACCACTAAAACGAACATAAGAAGACTTTTAATAAGCAAAATCAATTTCCCCTTAAATATTTGAACTAACTGAACACCACTTTCTTTCTAACTCTCCTAGAGGGATGTGGTTCCCCACATACTGCTCTTTAGGCCACTTTATAGCAGCAGAGAGTAATTAGACACAAGTATTCACTGGTGCTCTTTGATGTGTGTTTTAGAACAGGATTTGTTTTGCAGATGATACTTGCAGCATTCGGCAGCAGCTGTCTGATGTGGTGTACTACATCCACCTCACTGAAACTCACTCTTGTTTTGTCTGTTTGTGTCTTTTTAAAGCACACACACACACACACACACACACACACACACACACACACACACAGGATTGTCTGCTTCTTCAATTCATTGTTGCATTGTCTGCACTGAGTACTGGTTAGCTTTAATTCCTTTGTGATTTTGTCCGTTTGATCGATAATTTCTATGTTTATTTTCTCTGTGTATACAGGTGTGCTCCCGGTTTTTTGGGAGAGTACTGTCAGCACAAGGACCCTTGTCAACCAGGATACTGCCTGAATGGGGGGAACTGTTCTGTGTCCATGTCAGCTGGGGTTCCTGTTCCCGGTAGCGCCATCTGTACCTGTCCTCTCGGCTACGCTGGACAGCACTGCCAAACTCCCCAAAACTCCACGTGTTATCCAAACAACCCATGCGCCAACAAGGGGGTCTGTACCCTGCTGTCCCTTGCCCAGTACAAGTGCGAGTGCACCAGAGGATGGACAGGTGAGATGATGTTTAATCAGCTCTTTCATCCCAGAATTATTTGATACAAGGAAAGATAACCCTGGTGTCTGTTTTTGTTTTTGTTGCTTCTGGACTGGGCTAATGGTTTTTAACTTGCTGACAGCGGCATTGCTCTCTTCATAAGGATAACTTCCCTAAATTGTTTCAGCTGTGTTTTTTTTTTTTTTTGGCAGTGTCACAAGAAGATGGGAGTTTATGAAGTGAAAAAGGGCTTTATTAGCAAAGATTCAGTTCAGGAAATTCCATCAAACATTTTGAAACTGCTCTGATTGCCTAATCTGTTGCATTTTTCCCCTTTAGTGTCACACCGTTGAGTCATTGCTAGGCTTAATATCTGGCTGAAAAAATCTGACTTTCTTTTGCGTTAGGCCCCATCAAAGCACACACTCTCAGAATTTGCCCATCTTCATCACTTTCACCCACCTATTACCTCAATACAAAGTTACTGAGAAATCCAGAACATACGAATGGGTACAAATTAGTCATGGGCCACGGGTGATTCTGTGACAGCCTTTCGTAAAAGTACCACAAGACATTTAAAGCTTTCACATCAAACAAAAAAAAAATAATTACTCCCACTACTGCTGTAACAATATGACATATATTTACAGCTGTAATAATTAACAATAGTATAGCCAATAAACATTTATTGATTGTTTGGAGTTGTCCAGCAAAATTGGAGAACTCAATATGGCAATATGGAATAAATACAAGCCAATTTTTGTTGCCATTTTCAAATAAACATGTTTGTTGTACAGAAAATTGCAACTTTTTGGTGTTCTGCTTGTTATAGAGCAGCACAAGTCTAACAATGGGCTATTTACTCAGGTAGCCAGCGCTTTCCCATCTATCTCTTTGAAAATAAGTTTAATGGGAGCAGAGGTGTTATGCAAAATCGACTTTTTGAGCTTTACGTAATCTTATAATGTTATCCCCTCATCAAAGACATAACTAAAGTGTTGCTTTGACACATTTTAAAACAACTGAAGGTAACATAATTACGTGACTGTGCCATAAAATAGCATTATATGCTTGGAAAATACATAAGCCTGAGGAACTGCATGCAGGTTTGATGTCTAACCCCTCCACATCTGCAGAGCGTCACTTTTTCTAATGAGACCAAGGACAGCTAAAGCACCGACATTAAGCGCTTTGTTCCCCTGATTCCCAGGTCCACACTGTGAGCATGAGGACAGCTGTCTCTCCAGTCCGTGTGCCAACGGAGGAAGGTGCAGCTCTCTGCCTGGTGGCAGCTACACCTGTTCCTGTATTCCTGGCTATCAAGGCCCGCGCTGCCTTAACGACACAAATGAATGTGCAGACACACCCTCACCCTGCCAGAATGACGGCAAGTGTGTCAACACCCCTGGCTCTTACAAGTGAGTTTCCAGTGATCACGTGAAAAACGTCGCTACTTCCACATGTTTTTTCTTGAAGGAACAGCAGACAGATTATGCTGAGTTTGAAGGAGTTGATTGAGTGAAGTGAGCTCTGCTTTTGCTACAGGTGTGGCTGTAAGCCAGGCTTTACGGGCCTCCACTGTGAGAGTTCATACATCCCTTGCTCGCCTTCGCCATGTCTGAACGGAGGCACCTGCCACCAGATGTCTGAAACCACCTACTCATGCCACTGCCTTCCAGGTAGGACCATTAAGCTTGCATCCTAACACACCTGCCAACACATTCTTATTGAGATGCAAACATTGGAAGTAAAAAACTAACAGTCACAGTTGAATTTTTTAATTGTTACTCTGTGCTGTTTGCAGTGCAAACAGTTTGATCTTGATCTTTGTTGTATTAGCCACATAGCAGCCTGTTACATTTAGCTTATGGAAACAGCAAACACACTCCTGTACTGTTTATACCAGGACATACTTTATTCTAATATCAATATTCAAAACAGTTGTTTGTTTGTCTTCATGGACACACCATTGAATCGATGTGCGCCATATTTTGACAGATGTCTCTGTATTTGTTTGATTCCAGGTTTTAATGGAACTAACTGTGAGAACAACATTGACGACTGTCCTGGCCATCATTGTGCCAATGGAGGAACATGCATAGATGGAGTCAATACCTACAACTGTCAGTGTCCTCCAGAGTGGACTGGTAAGAGAATCATATGTTTGTCTGTAGTTGGGATTAAATTAATCCCATTCCTAGAAATCGGTGTGTCTGTGACTAGACATGTCCTTTTGGACTCATGGCTTTAAATATTTATTTAAAACTATACATTTTTAGAAATTTAAAATATCTGTATAAAGATATTCTGAATGAAATATGTCCTCTGTTGGTAAAAAAATAAATATATATACTTATATATCTGAATCTGTTTTTAAGTGCCTGTCATGAGTTTAAAACCAGCCTGCAGAAACACAATCAAAGGAATAAATATCTAAAAGAAAGCTGGACACTGTGGGAAAGTTAAATTATTATATATTTTCAATCTCTGTCCAAAGTGACTTCCTTCTGGAAGTGGGTCATGCTGTTTCACCAGAAATCGACCGACCTCAGTTATGACGAAAGCTGGTGCCCAGAGTGTTATTTTAACACGTCTTCTCCTGTGTTCATTTCCCATCCACAGGTCAGCATTGCACAGAGGATGTGGACGAGTGTCGGCTGCAGCCAAATACTTGCCAGAATGGCGGTACATGTAGCAACTTGATCGGCGGCTACGTCTGCGTGTGCGTCAACGGCTGGAGCGGCCCTGACTGCTCGGAGAACATCGATGACTGCGCGACAGCCGCATGCAGCCTGGGCTCCACTTGTATCGACCGTGTTGCGTCTTTTATCTGTGTCTGTCCCCAAGGAAAGACAGGTGCGCTTACTTTAAGAAGACTGTGAAAAAAATACTTTTTCTGTCACTTCAACTTGATACTGATTTTTTTTCTTATTTTTTCTAGGAGATATTATTGAAATAGTGTTCCTGTCTATTTAGTGGAACCAATAAATCAAGTTATTGTTATTAATTTAGAAAACTGATGACACTGCTTTGAAATTAAGCATGGACCTGTAAAAATATCAAAAGTATCTCTATATGATGTATAACATGAGCTTCATTCTTTCATTTAAAACAGAAAATAATTTCTCCTCTTGCATCTAAAATAGTGTGAAATATATATTACAGTTAAAATGTATTTAATATTTTATTATTGATTTAGGCTTAACCAAAATGATTAAATATTGTGCTCTGTTTTACTGTTCCCTCTTTATTGAGGAACAGAAGTTTGAGAAGGCAATATTAGTTAAGTAACTAAGTACGTAAACTTTATTTACATAGAAACTTTCGCAGGTCCAAAACAACAGCGTGCTTTACAATAATAACAAGCATAAAACCAAAAACGCAGAAGCTAAAGCCTAAAAGTAGAGATAAATCAACATACTATACATTTAACAGAACAATTATGCAGCCAAACTCTATCTAAAACCCAGTCTGAATGACTGGGTTATCTACTAATTAATTAACTAGTAGATAATGAATTACTATCTATTTGTTATTAATTATTAATAATTAATAACTAGTATTATTAATACTAGTTATTAATAACACTAGTTATTAATAACTAGTATTAATAATACTAGTTATTAATACTAACTAGCAAGTCTACGACTGCAGACTTGCTGAGCAAGTATGCAGCCGGTTGCTCAGCAGACTTTTAGAGTGATTGCACGGTTATAGTTCTCACACCATGACTGCCTCTGTCTTTCTTTCCAAATTTGTCCTTCTGCAATCAAGTCATAAGCCTTGTTTCAGTCAGATGAGATGCAGATGCATCACTACAAAACCTTGTGTGATAAGCTTGATACTGGCAGCCAGCCCATGCCAAATAGAGAAATTACATAACGCAGTGTATGCTTACTTACATTTTTGTGATCTTAACTGATGGCTCATTTTTTTGGAGCTTGACCTTAAAAATAATGTCAGATGTTTCTGTGCAAAAACCCCATGAAAGCACAGGCAGGAGCTTCAGCAGTCGCTTCAAAAGTTTTGTTGTTTTTTTTCCCTTCACATGGGAATCGACAATTTTTACTAAATGTTTCTATCATGTTGTTTTCGTCAGGTTTGCTCTGCCATAGAGACGACGCCTGCATCAGCAACCCCTGCAGAGAGGGCTCACATTGCGACACCAACCCCATCACTGGGATGTTTAACTGTAATTGTCCACCGGGATATGTAGGCAACACCTGCAACAAAGACAGAGATGAATGCAGCATTGGTGAGACAGCGTCTGGAAATATTTTCCTGCTTAGCTTAGGTTTTTGTGTGTGTTTTTAATTGTTTTTTTTGTTTTTTTTCACTAACAGGTCCCAACCCATGCGAGCATGGCGGTCAGTGTGTGAACACTGACGGCTCCTTCACTTGCAACTGTGTCAAAGGTTACTCTGGGCCTCGGTGTGAACAAGATGTCAATGAATGTGCCTCCAACCCCTGCCTGAATGATGGCACATGTCTGGATCGCATCGGGGAATACACCTGCATCTGCATGCCTGGTAACTTATTAAGAAGCTGAAAAATGACCACACAAATTCAAAAAGAAACCTTAAATGAAGCTTTTTCAAGTAGTCAGTCTTTGTTTTTGTTTGTAAGTAATAAAGCGAGGCAACTTTATTTATGCTACACCTTTCATAGATAAAATCACAAGGTGGTTTATGGAGATTGCGATGTGGGCTTATGACAGTAAGAACAACTGATAAAAACAAGAAGTAGAACATTTAACTAAAAGCTTTGTCCGAATAAAAGTGTCCTAAGCTGATTTTATCGGAATCAACAAAATCGGCAACATGGTCTGTCTGACTTCAACAGACTTCAAAATATGTTTTGAAATATCTAGATGATTTCTAAGCAAAAATATGAAAATGCTTTAAAACAAGACAACATACGTCTGCCAAGATAGTACTTTTAACTTGCTTATATTATTAAATGCAATGAAACCACTTTCATTTTGTTTGGAAAAGTAAAGTGATGCAGGTGGAATGGTTCATTTAAAAAAGAACTGAGGAAAAAAGTAATTAAAAAAAGGAGTTTTGTTTGTTTTTGTGCCTATTTTTGAGCCAGATTGATGTAAATCCACTCACATAATTATTGTTTTTTTTGCTTCCCCTAATACCTACAGGATTTGAGGGGACTCACTGTGAGATTGACGTGAATGAGTGTTTGAGCTCTCCCTGTCTGAACCAGGGTAAATGTGTGGACCAGGTCAGCCGTTTTGTTTGCCAGTGCCCAGCAGGTCAGTTTGGCACAAACCCGTTTTCACCTATTTCTCTGACAGATCCAAGTCTTCTAGAATTTGCTTAGTACATTCCTTACTTCAGCTTGTTTTTCTATAAAATGTCCTCAGGTTTCAGCGGAGATATGTGCCAAATAGACATCGATGAGTGCTCCAGTACGCCTTGTTTGAATGGAGCCAAGTGTATCGATCGACCCAACGGATATGATTGTGAATGTGCAGAAGGTGAAGGCGAATGCCACGTTTGGCTTCAGCTGAAACACTATTTTAACTCCTTGTGTCTTCACTTTAACAAGAACTTTTCTTCATAGGCTTCGCTGGTCTGCTTTGTGAGGAGAACATCAATGACTGCGATCCACCACCTTGTCATCACGGTGTGTGTAAGGATGGCATTGCCACCTACTCTTGTGAGTGCTACCCTGGCTACACAGGCTCCATCTGCAACATCCAGGTCCAGGAGTGCCTCAGCAACCCGTGCCAAAATCGAGGGCGCTGCATTGACTTGGTTGATGCATACCAGTGTAACTGTCCATCAGGAACCTCGGGTAAGTGATTGGCCCATTTGAACAGTTACCGAATATCTTGTTTCTGTTAGAAAAAGCGATCTTTATTTATTCAGAATCCGCTTTATTCCCCAAGTTGGTGCCTACAAATGAGGAATTTGATTTTGACTTCCACTTTTTCCTCAGTGAAGACATTTTAGATATGAATATATGAAAAGTGATTTTGTGTACATACAGTGTTTTCAAAAAAGGGGAAGACATGGTTGGATTAGTGTGAATATGCATGGTATCTGTCTGAGCACTTTCACTATTAATTGTTTATCAGAGAAATGTGTGGGTTTTTTTTTTTTTCAATTACTTATATACTTTGGAAACCAATGGAAATGCATATTCTGATTGATTAAAGTTTAATACTTTAAGTATTGGTTAGTTTTTATGGCTCTAAATTTTTTATAGTTGCCATTTAAGTAAAGTTTGTAGTTAATATAGTATCACATTTTCTTGTTAAAATGAAGGTATTTTAAACATTATTTACCCAAATCCACACCAAATCCTTGATTATCTTTATAGTAGTAAGAGTTGTAATTAGATGCTTTGAGTCATCTTTGTTAGAAATAAGCTAGTAGAATTTAGTGGATTATTAATCCTTAAGCATAGAAAACACTGATGAAAGTCCTATTGCCACTAAGTATATAATATCTTTCTTTCCATTTAAAGCTCCCATGCACAAATTCACTTCATGCATTCTATCTTGAACAGTTTAATGGAGAACTTTGTTAAATGCTAACTTTGTGAAAATGTGTTTCCAATTTGTTGTTGGAGAACTCAGAACTTTGTGGTGCATTTTGGATGTTTAGAAATCTAAATGTCTGTTGCTTGAAACAAGTGCCACCAGTGTAAAAGCTGTATGCATTATTGGGTTCAGTACCACCCTTAAAACTGGTACTGTTTTCACTAAGCCTAGTGTCAGGTCACCCTATTAGATTTTATGCTCCACTTCCTCTCCTCTGCTGTGCCTTCCCCTTCTTTCTCTATCCCATTTCTCACTTCACCTTTAGTAAGCATTTTAATAATGTTAAGCACTTATGTTGTGCTTGCAACATTCCTGTGTGCTACTTAGTCTGTCTCAGTTCTCCTTTTATAAGGTCTTGCTAAATGTGCTTTACTTTGAGTCCAACGCCCCCTACTGGTGTAACCTTAGATAAAGTCTGTTTCCACAGATTTTGTGTTTTCTCTAACTCCAACCTTTATTTGCGTTGGTCATCCGCCAATCAACATGAAGCTTTTGCAGTAACAGCAGTAATGTATTAGTTAAACTGTCCTCATCTTTACATTGCTATTCTCTTCAGGTGTGAACTGTGAGATCAATGAGAATGACTGTGCCAGCAACCCTTGTAAGCACGGAGAGTGCCAAGATGGCATCAATGAGTACAAATGTGTGTGTTCCCCTGGATACACAGGTATGTGCTTTAGTGAGTAATATCACTAATAATGATCAATTTAGCTTTAGTCCGAGTGTGCTAATGAACGTTTCAATGTGGCGTACACCTGAAAAACTCTTCAACAGGAGATCAGTGTGACGTCAACATCAACGAGTGTAACTCAAACCCATGCATGAGTGGGGGAACCTGTGTGGACATAGTGAATGGGTTCCAGTGCCTGTGCCCCCCCGGGACCTACGGCCCGCTGTGCCTTTCAGGAACTGATCACTGTGCTTCCCAGCCTTGTATTCAAGGAGATTGCATTGAGCAGCAACACAGGTAGGCAAAACCACTGATTCCTGGGCTTCAATGTCAGTGGGAACATTGGTTGTACACTAAATTAATATTTACTTTCTGCTTGTTGTAAATGTTATAGTTGCGTTATATTCTGCCTTTACACATGATAAATCTGCCCTTTGGAAATTATGTCTGAAAGTAATGATTGATTGACAGCAGAAATAAGAGTAAATTAAAATAAACTTTTTAAAATATTAATTACAGCAGCCTGAACATGTATTGACTCTTCTCACATTGAGATGAAGAGGCAGATTCAGGTTATTTTATCCAAGTGCATCCAGTTGCCTTCTGAAGTCATTTAAGTGGTGAATAGTCCTCCAGTTGGAATTAGACCAGAGACTCTAGTTAGTTTATTAGCCACTCTTTAGCTTATATTTTAGAAACTGTAGAGTACTCACTATTCAGATGCAGAGACTCCTATTATTGCAACCCAGAAAAGGAATTAGAACGAACTTAGAATCCAGAAAAAATTTCCAGAACAGGAACATTTAGTTTTTATTATTGCTTAGTGAGTGTGGCGTACTTATTACTTTTACAAATTTAGAGCATACTTAGAAAGTCCAGAGAATACTTAAACTTATCTATCGGGCCTCAATAGGAGTATCTAGTTTATCTAGTTTATTTACTTTAGATCAGCATTAACTTAATTTCTTTTTTTGCTCTTTCCTTTGGTTTGTTATTTTGTTTGTATTTCCTTTTAATTCCTGTAAAGCACTTTGTATTGCCTTGTTGCTGAAAATGTGCTATATAAATAAAATGACCTTTACCTGTAATCTGGACATTTTTTATTGCTAGGGATTAAGTTGCTTATTTTATTCTTAATTTACTGTCTGATTTCTTTATTCTAGTTAATATTTATTGTAAAAACCAATGTAGACACTGATTTTCTGACATTTTCTAAAGTTCTGCTTTAGAACTTTAGAACTTGTTGGTTGTTCTTGCAAACAAAAACACCTTGTAAAAACATATTTATAAATTTCAAATGAATCTCATCATCATTTGTTATTAAATGAAAGACTTAAAATTAAACATGTAGGACATGGATGTCTTGACTGTGGACATGACGAGGGTAAAGAGACTTGAACAATGAGACTGTCCCACCTAAAGGAACAGTCTGTTAGCTACCATCAGATGTTTTGATTGTACCTTTTTGTGTTATTGATTCAAATGTAAATAGCAATTTGTTTCTTAAACTTTCAATATTTTCCACAAGTTTGCATTTTTACATTAAACTGACTTTATATTCACACATGGTAATCAGGCTAATAACTAAGGAAACAGACATCTGATGCCTTTAACTGACTTCACACTCTGAATTATTGGTTTTTCTCTCATCAAGGTACCGATGTGAGTGTAAGCCCGGTTGGGTCGGGCAACACTGTGAGCAGCAGAAGAACGAGTGTCTGCCGAATCCATGCTTAAATGGGGCCATCTGTCAGGATCTGCTCAATGGCTACACCTGTCATTGTAAACCAGGATTCAGAGGTAGAGCTATGAATACATTAGGCAAATATTACTTCCCTGGATCCTGGGAATGATGTTCCCATTAACTAGTGTGTATTTCAGGATAGTCAGTGAAGGCTTTATAAAGCAGTCGTTAGATGAAAGCATCCTTCTAAAACAGTGACTTCAAGGAGATGTGAAAACTGAGCAGAATTATTTCTCGCCTCGTTAGGGGTCAACTGTGAGAAGAACGTAGATGAGTGTGCATCAGGGCCATGTCTGAACCACGGCATTTGTAAAGATGGAATCAACAGTTACACTTGTCAGTGTAATGCTCCATTCACAGGTTAGAAATGTCACATTTACATCACCATGTCGATCCAAGCTCTGTCAGAAGCAAATGGCCGCAGCTTGAGCTTCTTTATTATTGTGTGAAAAGTGTTTGTACATATTTTGTGCCACAACAGGAAAACACTGTGAGGTGGAGCAGGTTCCCTGTGCCTCCCATCCATGTGAAAGGGGAGGGGTTTGCCTCCCGTCTCAAGATTACACCTCTTACACCTGCCGATGTCAACCTGGCTGGCAAGGTACCTGTCTGAGACAGATATGTGATGTGGTGCACAACATAAATGCTGCTGGCTTTGCTAAGGGAGTTTATTCATATAAATAGGAAAACGCTGCAATGAAGACGTGAATGAATGCATGAAGAACCCCTGCCTGAACGGTGGCCGCTGCATTGACACCCCAGGAAGCTATGTGTGTCAATGTCAACGTGGATACAGCGGACACAACTGTCAGATAAACGTAGACGACTGCTCGCCAAGTGAGTTTCACTCAAGCTAATGTGTTCCCCTCATTTGCACATTTACCTACATGAAACTTGTACTGGTAATTTTTCTTTTCTTTTTTTTTTAATGTTGCGTGGATAAAAGGGAAGCAAGAGCCTCACAAACATGAGATGAAAAATGACATTTAAATTCTAAGAAAGAGGACAAAAGATTTAGGATTCCAAAAAAGTGTTGCAAACATTATTTATTGTTATTTGTGTCACTTTAAACAGACCTTCAAAACTATGTGAATCTAAACAACACATTTTTATTAACTATCATATTTGTGAATGTTTTAATCCTTTTAAGGATACTTTGTTTACTATACTACAACGTTGCTTTTTAGGAAAAACAATACCATAAAAATCTATAAATCCGTTTTCCTTAAGTATTTGCATATTTTTAATTATTAGATCTGGAGATGGGTGAGTGATTAGGAGCAGCATTAATTCTGATTGATCTTTTTTTTTTCTACAGTGTCAGATTGGGACAAAACTTATGTAAAATTAAGAATATTGTGTAAAATAAAATTATCTTTTAAGTCTATTTAGTCTAATGTAATCATATTTATAATTTATCTGTTCACTTAAAAGAAAACAACAGAAACAAAATAATGATCATGGATCAATGATTGGCAGCCACATTGATTATGATGCCTGTTATCCAGCAGCGACAGATTTTAAAAACACTCACCTGAGTCCCGATGGTCTGCAGTAACATATATATTAGACATTAAAAAAATGTTCTGCTTTAAACAAATTAGTCTTTTAAAGTACTTCAGCCTGAAATATACATATCAAATACACACATATGTTACTGGTAAATGTCACCATTAATTTAATTCTGCCCTGACTAGACCCGTGCCTGAATGGAGGCCAGTGTGTGGACAAAGTGGCGAGTTTCTCCTGTGATTGCCGCGCGGGTTTTGAAGGGGATCGCTGTGAGACTGATGTGAATGAGTGTGCCAGCGAGCCCTGCAGGAATGGAGGCGTCTGCCACGACTACGTGAACAGCTTTGTGTGCAGGTGCCGACCGGGCTTCAATGGCATCCAGTGTCAACACAACATTCTTGAATGCACAGAGAGGTGAGCCAGTTGATCAACTTTTTATCCATACCAAAGGGATGTTATGATAGAGAAGAAATATTCTGCTGTTAATCCTTCAACAGACATCAAATGTACATCAAATTCATATTTAAGAAAACTTTCCTGTTATTTTTCTCTCCAGCTCCTGCCTCAATAACGGAACTTGCATTGATGACATTAACACCTTTTCCTGCCGGTGCCGGCATGGTTTTTACGGAATGTTCTGTGAGTTTGAGCACAACGAATGTGATTCTCAGCCCTGTAAAAACGGAGGCACTTGCACAGACGGCCTGGGGACTTACCGCTGCACCTGTCCTGTGGGATACAGCGGACAGAACTGTCAGGTAAAGTGCTTTGTTTGAGAATAACAAAAGAAATCTAATGTTTTGTTGAATTTAAAATATTGCAGTGATGGTTAGGGTGTACTATAAGAAATATTCAGTTTTTGTTTGGATGATGAATCAGCTGATATTTTTTCAGTTATAAAGGGATGATTAGTTTGTTCCAAAATATTCGATGTCTGTGGGTATTTTTTGTTTTACCTTGTGCTGTCATCTTTACATTTAAAAGACTTTTTATTATGTTTTTTTTTTTTGTTTTTGTTTTTTTTTTCTTCTGCAGAACTATGTAAACTTGTGCAACCAGGTGAAATGTAAGAACGGTGGCACCTGCTCTCAGACAGCTACATCCTGGACCTGCCGCTGTCAGATGGGGTGGACAGGACTTTACTGCGATGTCCCCAACATGTCCTGTCAGGACTATGCTGCCAGGAGTGGTGAGGGAGGGATTATTTCAGTTTCAAAGCAATTGGCCATTTATGCCAGTGTCACACATAAACAACTGTTTTATCTGCGAACTACCCGTTTTCTATCAAAATATAAATCTGATGTTTCTGCTCAATATCGTTGTCCTAAGTTTCATTCTAAACATTTTGGTCCTTGTCTACATCACTGCAGGTTTGGTAGTGGAACGTGTATGTAAGAATGCGGGTCACTGTGTTAACGTGGGGAACTCCCATCAGTGCAAGTGCCAGTCAGGATACACTGGCAGCTACTGTGAGGAGATGGTGGACGAGTGCCAGTCGAATCCCTGTAGAAATGGCGCTACATGCAAGGATTATCAGGGCACATACGAATGTGTAGTGAGTACATTCCTCTTTTTTGTTGTTGTTTTTTTTCTCTGCACGTCTCTGAAAGTGGTCGTTGGGTGAAAAAGAACAAAAAAATAAATCTCATTTCATTGTATCCAGTGTAAACCAGGCTTCCAAGGAGTGAACTGTGAGTATGACGTTGACGAATGTCACTCTAAGCCCTGCCTCAACGGAGGAAGATGTATCAACCTCATCAACCGCTTTACATGCATCTGCCCACCTGGAACGCACGGTAGGTCTAAACCCCTAAATTGTTTTAGGTCTGTTCGGATTAGCTAAATTATTTATTTTTGCTAAATCCCAGAATAAAGAGCAGGAGAATTGTGTTTTTTTTGTTGTTTTTTTAACTCAGAAGGTTTCATACATTTCTCAGGCTAAAAAAGATCTTTTCCAAACACTTTAGTTTTAGTCTCATTAGAACAGGAAAGTATTGTTCCCTGAGTGTTTTTACAAACTTTAATCGAAATTTGAAAGTTTGTTTTCTAAAATTGTGAATTTGAAAAATGAAAGTAAAAAAACAAAAAACAAAAAACAAATATTGCACTCATTACTATTCCGTTTAATAAATAGAAATAATTTTGGTAATCTTAATTGACCTAAAACATGAGAAATGAGAAATTTAGCCCGATTTAATGTCAGACAGTGGAAAAAAGAAACTTTGTTTCTATTAATACAGTGTACATAAAGATCTGGTTCAGCTTTCTGTTTTTTTGAAAGCCTCATGTCTTTATAAGTTATCTTACAACTAATATGGTTAGGATGTTTTTTTTTTTTATCTTAAATGTAGTCATTGCATTTCCTCTGTTTGAATGTGATGGAAGAAAAGTTCAAACACACCACCCTCTGCTGGTGTCTGGAGCTTTGACTCTTACATTTCGGCTGTACAGATGGCGTGAAGTTCGTGTAAAATCCTCCCTGAAAGATTTGCTTCACTTGGTGCATGCGTGAAGTAAGATCTTTTTGCTGTTCTGCAGGAGTCCAGTGCGAGGTGAACGAGGATGACTGCGCCCCCAGCCCAGGCTCCTCTGAGCCGCGCTGCAGAAACGGAGGACAGTGTGTCGACGGCGTGGGCCGCTACACCTGCTCCTGTCCTCCAGGGTTCGTTGGGGAACACTGCGAGGGCGACGTCAACGAATGCCAGTCTGGACCCTGCAGTGCTGCTGGCAGCCTCGACTGCATCGAGCTGGTCAATGACTATCAGTGTCTCTGTCGCCTCGGATACACAGGTACGTGCATCTTACCTGCTCAAACTGGTGGCACGCAAGTAGAGCGATTTTCTGTTGTTGGTGTGACAGCGTCACGCAAGACCCTATTGATCTTTCTGCCTTTTGTTGCGGATTATTTCTTAACCTTCTCGCGGGTCTGTTTCTCCCCTCCTGGTTCCTTTAGGTCGCCATTGTGAATCCATGGTGGATCTGTGTGTGTCGAAGCCGTGCCGTAACGGCGGCGTCTGCACCATGAACATGAGCTCAGTACATGGCTACATGTGCACTTGTCCCCCTGTAAGTCATTCTTAATTTTGCTTTTATTTCCATCATTGTCCGATAAAATATTAAAATTTTTTTGTTCTCGTAAACTAACTTATTAAATGTATTTAATGGCATGCATATATGTTTAATTTTTAAGATATCCAACATTCAAATTATGAACTGAATGCAATTCAAAGTCTTGTATTTTAAGAAACCAAAAAGGTTTTTTATTATTTTCTTAGTATTTCTGTATGAATTCTAAAAATTATGTATTAAAATCTAGTATATAACTAATTTAAAATAAGTATCTTTACTGTGTACTTACAGGTTTGCGCTGGTGCATTTTAGCTTGCTTTGTCTATAAAATATTTATGGTGGCAAGAGAAAAATGCTCTTTTAACTTTAAATAATTATTGCTAACCACTGTTTACTCCTCATCAAAGGATCCCTGCCTCCATGTAACATTTAGGGCTGCAACTGATTATTTTAGTAATCGATTATTCTACGATTATTCTACGAGTCATTGGATAAAAAATGTGCATATTCTGCAGATTTTTCATTTAACCACTTAAGCCTTTTGTGTACAACATTAGAAATATATTAAACATGCTATTAAACAATTTTGACTGCCTAAAATGTCAGCATGTGAGAAGCTCAAGTCTTTTTGATACAGCGTAGAGCTGATCTGTTGATTACTGGTGATCATAGTTGGATTACAAAAAGTATGCAATAGATTTGTTGAACAAAATTTGAACCAGGTGAAGCTAAATCTACGTCACTTGAGGGGTTTTGGGTAGAACATATTTACAGACAAATGTATGTCAGTTGCACAATGTATACTTTCTTGGACAGTTTTGACTTAATTTTTGCTTTAAGTGTGTTCTTTTAGCAAATGGCCTTTTTAGAGTCTATATGCTTCAGTTAATGATTAATCTTTTATTAATTTAATTGATGAATATTTCAGTAATCGATTAATCACCATTAATCTGAATAATCGTTTCAGCCTTATCAACACTACTACTTTCTGTTTGTGTATCATGAGTTCAGGCTAAAGGTGACGATGCTGCCAGCTGTTTTCTTTTCTTTTGCTGCTATTCTCTCTCTCTCTTTACTAACCGCTTTTGTTTGTCTACCCTAACTTCTTGCTGCCTCTATGTTTTCATGCTTGCTTTAGAGGGCTAAACCATGGCTCAGGTAAAGTAGAATCTCATTTGTGGGACCAACTAGAAATAATGGAAAATAATCTACAAGCTTATCTGGTGCTTTATGAGCCTATGAAATATCAGTGTAATAACTCAGCGGTAACACTGTGTTTCACAGGGCTTTTCTGGATTCAGCTGTGGTGAAATAGAGGATTTCAACTGTGCAAGACTGAGCTGCCAAAACGGCGGCCGCTGCATGAAGTCACCAGTAGGACAACTGTATTGCCAGTGCCAGCCGGGCTTCAGCGGGTCACACTGTGAGAAGGAGCAGATGTGCTCAGTGGCCTGCCAGAACGGAGGAACCTGTGTCAAAGACCCGTCCAACCCGTTTCAGCACAGCTGCCAGTGTCGCGACGGCTTCGTCGGACGATTCTGTGAGAACAAAATACGTGAGCTTAGGCCTCCGAGATGCCCTTATGCGCAGTGTGAGTTACGACTAGGAGATAACGTGTGTGACGAGCAGTGCAACAACCATGAATGCCAGTGGGATGGAGGCGACTGCTCGCTCAACTGGCCGCAGCCGTGGGCCAACTGCACAGCCACAGTCCCCTGCTGGGATCTCTTTAAGAACGGACAGTGTGACAAGGAGTGTGACAACCCTGGCTGTCTCTTTGACAGCTTTGAATGCATGGAGGTCCACACAAGCCCATGCAAGTACGTCACTCTCCTCCTTGTTCTCTTGATGATCTATAAAAAGCACCAAAATTACTTAAAGCAATTAAAAAAAAAACATTCCCTGTGTTTTTAAGGTATGACATGTACTGCAAAGACCATTTTGGAAATGGTATCTGTGACCAGAGCTGCTACACAGAGGCCTGTGGATGGGACGGACTGGACTGCTCTAACGACGTACCGGCTGATTTGGCAGCCGGCACGCTGGTTATTGTGGTCCTACTGCAGCCAGAGGAGCTGCTGGGAGATCTGAGGGGTTTCCTGCGCTCCCTGGGAGCCCTGCTCCACACCAATGTGCGGGTGAGGCTGGACGAGAACAAGGAGCCGATGGTGTACCCTTACTATGGAGAACAGAGACAGACTGACAAAAGCAGAAGCAAGCGGGAGCTGGCCAGAGAGGTTATTGGGTAAGAGTGGCTTGTAATGGGAAATGGTTTCTGCTCAGTCTGGCAATAACGGAAAAATACAGAGTTTTTTTTTTCAGTACAAATGTCTGGTTAAATAAGAAAAGAAAAAAACTACTTTGGAGAAATATGTTTTTTTCCCATAATTTCTTCTCCCATTGTGTAAATATTGTTATCATCTGTCCTTGTATATTTCCTCCCTTCTTTGTATCCTTACTTATGTCCTCTTTCCACTATGTTTTCCTGTGTCCTTACTTCCTTACTGTGAAAAGTTCAGTCTGGAAAACTGGTGAACTTTTACATGACAGTGTGTGTAGGAACTTTGTAGTTCCCTAATCAATGGGTTAAAATAATCAGTTGATATTTTATTGCTAACTAGTTTGGTGTTTTGACCTTTGTCGACGCAGCTCTTTGGTGCACCTGGACATCGATAACCGTGAATGCTCCAAGAGCTCCACCTCCAACTGCTTCTCCAACACGTCTACGGCCGCCTCCTTTATCGCAGCGGCTCACATCAAGGCCGACCTGCCTTACCCACTGGTGTCTGTTAAGAGTAAGTAGATCTACCATCACACACCTGCAACATGATTGAACAGTTTCTCTTTTGACAAACAACACTTTTGCTGAAATCTGTTTTTGCTTCACTACATCATATCTCTAATTATCCTGAAATGGATGATTAAAAATTACAGCCATATCTACCTTCCTCTTAAAAACAGGTGCTCCAACAGAGGAGTCCCCCTCTATATATCCGTACCTGATTGGAGTTGCCGCTTTTATCGTTCTGCTGATTCTGGTGCTGGGGATGCTGGCAGCCAAGAAGAAACATAAACATGGAGTTCTGTGGCTCCCCGATGGCTTCCTGGCCACCAAGAATGACAAGAGGAGAGAGCCTGTTGGACAGGACGACTTTGACATGAAGTGAGTCAATGTTCACATCAGCTACAAGTGAAACCCAACATATAAGAAACTTGTGATTCATTTCATTACATTATAAAATATGTTTTCATCTTGTGTTAGGAATTTCAAGACCCATAATGGAAGCATGGTTGATGGAGGTCAGAGTCAGAGATGGCTCGATGATGAAACTCCATCCAAAAAGCCAAGAGTATGTGGATGATAACTCTTACGTAACAGTTCGTCGATGGTTAAGGTGTGGGGTTTTTTTTTTTTTTCAAGCTTTTTATTTTTTTTTTCCCCAGACTGAAGACAAGCCTCTGCTTTCCATCCCAATGGATGGAGGTATCGACCGTAGAGAGTGGACCCTGCAGCATCACAAAGCTGCAGACATCACTCTCACTCCTCCCCAGGCTGACTTAGATGCTGACTGTCTGGATGTTAATGTCAAAGGACCTGGTGAGACGCCGCTTCTTCTATCATTTTACAAGATGAAGTATGAGGAAGTGTATTTAGTTCTTAATTTTCTCTTTCCTCACTCAGATGGCTTCACCCCTCTGATGGTGGCGTCCCTGCGTAACGGTGGAGGTCCGGACTGCAGCCTGCATGGAGACGAGGAAGACGAGAGCGGAGGAGACGAACCGGGACCAAGTGTCATTTCCGATCTGATCGCTCAGGGCGCAAATCTGATGGCTCAGACCGACCGCACAGGGGAAACCGCTCTCCACCTGGCCGCCCGCTACGCCCGGGCCGACGCCGCCAAGAGACTGCTGGACGCCGGAGCGGATCCCAACGCTCATGACAACATGGGCAGAACCCCGCTTCACGCCGCCGTGGCAGCCGACGCGCAAGGAGTCTTTCAGGTAAATCAGCTTCCTGACCAGAGGGACGAGAAGTCCTGGAAAAACCCAAACACCTTTTTAGATTTTGTGACGCTACAACCACAAAATTCTGTTTATGTTAGTTGCTCTAATAGCTGGATTTAGAGCTTCAGAATTGATGAGAGAGAGCAACTCTTTATACTTTATTAGGTGAGATCTGAAGGAAATTTGTTTCACTGAATTTTAATTATATTCTCTAGATATAGTAGGGGACTCAACACAAACGCATGCACTGATCTTGTCACAAAATATCCCAATAAAACACACTGCAGTGTTTGGCTGTAATGTGGAAAAGTATTTGCAAGTCAAAACAAAAATGAAGAATGACAGTACAAGACAGTCATTAGGCCTGTCACGATAACAAATGTATTAGTTATCGCCGAAATTATTTCAATAAATGATAATGTTGTTTTGAGACCATTTTCAAGTAATATATATAATAATTGTGTAATAATGCAAGTTCGCCCTCTCAAAGACCTATAAACTCTAATTTTATAAGGAACACATAACAAATGGAATATATCCAAAGTTAAACACAGCCAAAAATAACAAATGAAATGGAAATAAAAACTACCAACTGAAACCAGAAAAAAATGGATCATGAAGTCTCTTAAAATAAAATTTCCCTTCAAAAAATATTAATCATCAGAATGGAAATTATCAAGCTCCTTTTAATGCATCATGCTATTAATTGTAGTTGTTTTTAATTATGGTATCAGCTTTGTTTAGTCCAAGACAAATTTCCCCAGGTTTGTTTTCTTCACGTATCGTTATGTTTGTTTTTCCAGATTCTGATCCGGAACCGCGCTACAGAACTGGACTCCAGGATGAACGACGGTACGACGCCGCTGATCCTGGCAGCACGGCTCGCTGTGGAGGGCATGGTAGAAGAGCTGATCCACTGCCACGCTGACATCAATGCTGTAGACGACCACGGTAAGACAGCAAATGATAATGTTGTTGTTGTTGGTATGCTTGCTCTACGTGAGCAGGGCGGGCTACATTAGGTTCATCAACCAAAATGTGACTGCAGAGGGATTACGCCATTTTATAAACATTGTGGTCATTTACACCCCTTTTTGAGTCATATTGTTGACATTTTGGCAGATTTTTAAAAAAGCAAAGAGTAGAAATGGAGATCTGATTTTAAATATCATCTGGAAAAATAACATCTATTTAACAAACTATATATATATTTTTTATCAACGTTTAGGTAAATCTGCTTTGCACTGGGCGGCTGCAGTTAACAATGTGGAGGCTACTCTTGTGCTTCTGAAGAATGGAGCCAACCGCGACATGCAGGACAATAAGGTTTGTTGTTATTATAGTTATATTTTGTGTGTGTTGGTTTGTCCTGCAGTTTTTTCTGACAGATGAATATATCTATCATCATGTGATGCGCTTGTTACTACACATTTGTTACTGTATAAATATTGAGGGGTGTTTCTGTTGGATCATTGCAGCCTGACATAAATTAACAGGCTGCATCGTTGTTTGTTTCAGGAGGAGACCCCCTTGTTCCTCGCAGCACGAGAAGGCAGCTTTGAGGCGGCTCAAGTTCTTCTCGATCACTACTCCAACCGCGACATCACCGATCACCTGGACCGGCTGCCCCGCGACACGGCTCAAGAGCGCATGCACCATGACATAGTCCGCCTGCTGGACCAGTACAACCTGGTTCACAGCCCACACAACGGCGCCAACCACATGGGTGGAGGTGGAAACTCTGTGATGTGTGGGGCGAACGGTGGAGGCTTCATCGGCATGCGGCCCGGACCCCAAGGCAAGAAGAGCAGAAGCAGAGGAGCTGGAGCGAAGGCCGGGGGCGTCGGCGGGGGGCCAAAGGAGCATAAAGACTTGAAAGTAAAGAGAAGGAAGAAACCTGCTGGAGGAGAGGGTCCGGGTCTGGCTGCGGCGGGTGGAGGAGGTGGAGGAGGTGCAGGTGGAGGCAGCACTAATGGTGTAAAGGCAGCAGGAGGACTTCCTACAGAGAGCTCGGTCACCATGTCGCCTGTCGACTCCCTGGAGTCGCCTCACTCCTACGCAGGCGACGTTTCCGCCGCAGGCTCCAACACCGCCAACTCCCCTCCCCTCCTGAGCAGTCCCACCTCCAGAGCAATGCTGCCCCCGGTCAGCCACATGCTGGGGCAGCAGCAGGGCTGGGGGGGAGTGGCCAAGCACGGCTACAACGGTCACATGTTTGGTCTCCTCCCGCACGCCATGAGAGGAGCGCACGCCGGCATGAGCCACGGCCAGGGC
>NW_015113893.1:198726-199152 GCF_001443285.1 Poecilia latipinna | reverse complement strand
GGTAAAATTTATTAACTATTTAATATCTAGGTGTTTTATGAGAATATGGATCTTTGAGATCAATTTGAGAAGCAATTTTGATCATATTTCACCATTTTATCGTGTCCTGTAGCGCGGGGCGCTGGTCTTGGTCTTGACTTGGTCTCGGGTTAGGTGGTCTTGACCATAACACTGTCATAGACATAAACATGTGGAGTTTATTTATTTACTTTAATTATTTCTAACAGACAAGAAGTAAAACTTTCCTGGGATCTAAACAGGAACTTTGGTCAAACTAAGCTGGATCTTTGGAAGAAAAACTGCTCAGGAAACGCTTCATTCCATGTTTACTTATTTAGTTCTCTTCCACACTATACTGACTCAAACTAACCAAACACAACCTGTTCCCCTCCTGGCCTGTGGGGGCGCTGCACTAAGGACCACTGA
>NW_015113893.1:191692-194483 GCF_001443285.1 Poecilia latipinna | reverse complement strand
TTTCCTAAACAGCTTTATGACTGTGAAACACAAAGATAAGTAGCTTCACCTTCCCTGATCAGATTTTGTAAACTTTAGTTGGACGAATTATTAATTTTTGTTGATTTTAAATGCATCGCATATTTAAAGCTATGCATATTTTTATGTGATATATTTTTTCATCTGGTCTTTACTGTTTTTTACTCACTAACTAAAAGCCAATTTGTAGGTGATGATTTGTTGTTGTTTTACTTTAAAGTTAATTTGCTTCAGAAAAACAACTTGCCAAGTAAACTGTGGATCTGACTCTTGTTTTGTCATCCTCATTGTTATCTGCAGACACTAATTTAGGCTAAATACTGATTATAAATAATTTCTGAATGTTAATCTGAAATCAATACAGCTTTATTAAAATTATGAAAGATTCAAATGAACAATGTATTTATTCAGGTTTTAGCAGTCAATAATGATGAGGCAATATATTTAATTAACAATGAAACTTTCAAATTTAACATTATTCACTTCAATTTACAAAACACTTTAAAATTCTAAGAAAAAAAGGAAATGAACTCCATAAGCTTCACATAAACAAAACTTTAAAGTTTTTCATAAAATAAAAATACCAAAAGCTCAAACAAGCGGTAAAAAGAGAAGGCTGAGATCTTTTTTGTATTTCTTTGACAGGGTGAGAGTTGAATGCTGTGCGTCTGCATTGTCCTCTGTCACTCATGTTACGGTAACGTCAACAACTGGTGCATTGCTTGACTGTCAAAACAAGTTTTTTTCACACTCTTGCGTCAATGGAAATGAACAAATAACATTGAGAATGTTTAGTGGTCTATTTAAGATAAACAAAATTAAAATGGATAAACTCATGGCTAGTTTTTACATTTTTGACATGAAATATGAAAAAGAGGCTTTCATTTTCACTCGTCAGAAATTTGCAGTTCACATTATAATACATGAGTTTGTCTCGGCACCATAAACTTTAGCCATGGATTTTTAAGATACAGGTGATAAAATGTATAATAAGCTTGAGTTTTTGCATGTAGTCTTAGCGTGACTTCATACATGTTCTGTCAGTACATCAGTGTGTCAACATACCTGCACAATCTTTGTTTACAAGAATTTAACTTAGTCCTGAACGTCTGACTCATGTTTATATTAAAGCTGTCAAACAACAAACAAGTTGACGATAAAAGCAATTAAATGTGATTAAGAAACTAAGAACGCTATCATTTGTCTTGAAGGGTGTGTCTGAACTTTAGCAACATATTTAATTTTTTACAATCTGTACTGATGTCATCCAATCTGCAAATATTGATGTGTTTAACATAAGTCTCAACCTCAAACTTCAGATCTATTTGTTAAATTGAAAATAGACTTGTTAAAATGAATAATCCCACAACAATTAGCTGTAATTCAATGATGGTTTTTGACATTTTATAAACATTATGACATTTGGCTTTGTTAGGCCGTGATTAAAGCTCCCCATATTATTTTATTTGCACATTATATTGGAACAAACTCCTACATCTTGACTTTGGTTAATATTAGCAAAATTTTATCTGCAGTAAAAACATAGTAGTCACCCATTTGCCAGATGTAGAAGTAATCATAACTCAAAATCTAGGACCATTTTGAATTTCTGAGACCTAAACAGCAGCTGCCATAAAAAAGAAGAAGACACTCAAATTTCTAAATGAAACGTCAAACAGCAGTGAATGTATTGTGTTTCGTGTGTACTGTTGCAGCACAGGTAAGTTTTTGAATTGGTACAAATAAGTCCTGACACTTGCAGTCAAAGTTATAAGTGAAGCAACAGGCAAGAAAGATAACGGCACTGTCACATTTACACTTGTCACACTTACACGAGACACAATATCCATTTCTATTAGGTAACCCAAACCACATCAGGACAATGTTAGCCCAGATAAAACTTTAGAGAAACACACTGTACCAGCTTACAGAAGCAAAACGGAAACTGTTTCATTCTTTGTTCTCTGCCGTTATGTCTAGATTTTATTATCTTACAAATTGCTGCCAAGTTACTTAGAGGCAAGAACAACTTTTCCACAGCCTTCTTTTGAAATGAAAGTTAAATAATGTCTTTCAGTTGTTGGTGCCTTTTAAGAAGCAGTACATCAGGTTTATATCATGTCACCTTAATGTTTGTGGTGTCACCAGCCTCATGTAGAACGTAGACTCTTGTAACAGCTGATAGTAGCTGCTGCTAAAGCAGGTAAAGTCCAGTCCTCGAGAGCAACCATCCTGCAACTGTTAGATGCATCCTTACTCCAACAGACCGGAATGAGCTCTGAATAGGGCTGGTAATGAGTCTTTCATTTGATTCAGTGTGTTGGAGCAGGGAAGCATCTGAGCAGGATGGTAGCTCTATCAGGGGCCGTTTAGGACAAAAACTATGTTTTGTCTCTCACTCACTACTTAACACTCATTGCACACTCAAAAAATACAGAAATTCTGCTATATACACAACTAAAATATCACACACCCATACAAAAATGTGTCACTGAATCAATGTTGTTTTCTAGTTGAACTTTATTGACTGAAATACCAATGTACAATCCAGTGTTTTTCAATACTGGGCCTCCAAACACACTGCCCTGCAAATTTTAGATATTTCCCTAATTCAGCACACGATTTTAATTGATGGCTGATTAACAGAGTTTGGAGAACTGAAAACATGCAGGTCAGATTGCCTTGAGGACCAGTGTCTAATTAATTTTGAATTCAAGTATGTTATTTGTTGCACCCCTCCTCACTCCCTTATCTAACCCTACTCCTGTCCAAA
>NW_015113893.1:174368-187324 GCF_001443285.1 Poecilia latipinna | reverse complement strand
GTTGGGTAGCGGAAGAGGAAGAAGAAACATTGTAACGGTTTTCTGTGTGTCTGTGCCCGGCTGCTTCTGAGAAGAACAAATCCAAAAACAATACACACAGCGTGGGGCAAATAAAGTTGCCGAACTGAAAAAGGACTCCTGTCTGTTTTGTGAGTGCAACACAGCCATTTTTAAAATGGCAGAGGTCAACCTTCTTTGACATCTGTCCACTCCCACGTTTAAGTTTTTATTTCTGCAACCAGTAGGGTTGCAGGTGATCATACAGACACATTTCTGTGTCATCTACTGATTGGTATCATGCACATTGTCCGGAAGGCTCCACCCTCTAAGAAAAGAACAATATAAATTCGTTCCCATCAACACTGCAGATGCATCCCCATCAGGGCAGCGTCAAGACTTCAGGTAAAATCAGTTTCAGCTGGTACTTCTATCAGTTTATTGGTTTTACTAGATTTAAGTTTTAAATGAAGATTAAGTTGTAATTAATGGGAAAGCAGAGAAAGAGGAAAAAATGTTATGTTATCTATTGTCATTTTTGTTATAAATTGATCTGTTTCACTAGTAATCTAATCTGTGTGTAAAGAAAACTAGCTAGAGTCAGATAAATAAATTCATCTTTAAGTGATGACATTAAGTAAATATGTGGAGGACAAACTGCAAGTGGCCTGTCTGAAATAATATATACAGTAAATGCTTCATAGCTGGAAAAAAGAGCTAAAGCAGGACAGGAAGGGATCATGTGTCAGTTTATGCTTCCATCACATTTTTGGTAACAGCTGTTTGATAATTGCCCAGCCTCCACATTGTGTTCATGTAGATGTGACCATCTTGAAGAACGGAAATAAAGTTTGAGTAACTACTGAAACTATGCATGAACATTGATTGATTTATTTGTTACCAATTGAAGAATTTATATAAATTGGTTAAACTATTTTTTTTTTCAGAATGAAGGACAGTTGACGAACTAATATAACATGTTTAAACATACATTTAAAATAATTTAAATTCAATGTGTATTTTAAATACACGTAAGTGATAATGTAATTTTGGATATTTTAGTTTTTTAGTTTGGAACAACTTAAGAGTTTGGAATTGACTTTCTGTAGAATTAAGTCAAAAATATTTTAATTATTTATTATAGAAAAATAGATTATTTGAGTAAGAGTGACTTTAATTTGCCAAGTTAAACACACTTAATGAATTGTTATAACAACTTGGTTAATTCAGTTGGATAAAGATAAAGTTCAAGTTGGTCAGACGTAGGATAAGGAACTGGCATTGAACTCAATAGTTTCAGGCAAAGTGAAAGTAAAAGGTTCATTTAGTTAAACATTTCTAATTTTTAAGTTGAACACAAAAAAGCAAGCTGTCATCACTAAACCAAATTAACTAAGTGAGAGTAATGTAAATAAGTCCATAAAATGGACCACAGCTAAACACACTCGTTAGAGTGCAGATGTATATCAGACGCGTTTCTTTTTGAACGAGTTACTGCAGAAACTGGTCCGAACCAGTTCTGGTGGGGGATTGAGAACTGTATCGTTTAAAAGCTTGCTTGTACTCTTTGGTTTTTGATCTCTGTGCCAAGGGCCTTCAAAACATTGTTGTGGCCTTTTGAATAAATACAATCACAAAATGCATTTTGTTGTTCTTAACTGATTCAGTGCCTCATCTTAAATAGGATTATTATGTTCATATCATTAACAACAAAGACAGTTTTATCCCAGAGACAACATTGTTGTACGGACTACTGCGCTGAAAATACCATTGTCATGAAGGATTTATATGCATGACACTTAAATTACAAAAAATATTGGATCTAATTTGCATACTTTAATATTTCAGTGACAATTCATATGCAAGACATTGTAAACTTTATTGATAAAAAAAAAAGTTATAACCAATGTTTTATTTTCTGTATCAGGTTTTGCAGTAATGTTCGTGTCGGCAGTTTTGTTTTTCCTGGTTTGGCAGACTGGAGTTCATGGCTTTGATATATCTGAAGGAGCGTCTTTCACCCATCAAGACATCACAGAGAAAGCTATCCTAAATGTCACTGCTCACGTGTGCCGTAGCCTGGCTCTGGCTGAGGGCAAGGACTTCACCTTTCCTGTGAGAATGAAGTCATGTTATCAATATTTTCCCTCTTATTCCTAAAATCAATTATTTACATTAAAATGCCATGCATGTGTGTCTCTGCAGTCTCTTACTACTTCAGATGTTGCTGCTGCATGCAAAGTATCAAAATCCTGCAAAAGTTTCATCAGTGCCATCCAGACAGTGACAAATGAGAATAAGCAAACAGACTTTGTCTATTTTTGGAGTCCACCTCATCACTGTGACAATGAAAAAATAGCAGAAGGACAGAAACTCATCACAGATGGTTTGTCAGTGGTAAAAGCTGCCAACGATGAGCAAAACTTTGCTTCAGCAACATTGTCTCTGGGAAGAATTCTCCACACCGTACAGGTATTTCTGTTTATATCTTGTATTATGTGACTGTTTATATTTTAGCCTGCACTCAGCCTCGTGGCAACAACTCAAAGCTTACTAATACTTGCAGGCTACCTTTTAAGAGATTTTTTTTTATTTTTGGTAAAAGTAAATATTACCACATTTACTAATATTTCATATTTCTTAGTTGTATTTTGCTGAGTTGAAAAGGAATGAACTTTTATCAAAACACAAAACGCTCCAGACATTTCATGCCATTTGTCAATGTTCAACCACAAACTCCTACTTTTTGAATTAGGATTTTATGTGGTAGACCAGGGGTGGGCAGCTCCAGGCCTCGAGGGCAGGTCTCCTGCAACTTTTAGATATGTCTCTACTTCAACACACCTGAGTCAAATAATGAGGTCGTTAGCAGGACTCTGGAGAACCTGACTGCATTTAGGAGGTGATTCAGCTGTTGGATTCAAGCGTGTTGGACCAGGGAGACATCTAAGAGTTGCAGGACACCGGCCCTCGAGGACCAGGATTGTCCACCCCTGTGCAGTGCACAGCTGCAAAAAAGATCCATGGTTTTTGATTTGTTTTATAAGTGAAAATCTGTAAAGCATACTTTATATTTGACAAATGTTGCCAAACCATTTGGCAGAAAACTCTGTACTCAGTCCTGAGCCGCATGGTAATACAAGTCCCAGTATCAGGCTGTGTAGAGGCTTTTTGTCATAGGAATTATTCCAATAAACTGCATTGAAATTTGTGGTTGCAATGTGGCAAAGAAAAGTGAAAGTACTTTGAATGTTGTTGCTAGAAAATAAATATCATGCACTGTAAAAAGAAATTAGTTGAACCAACTTAGTTGAATTGCTTCAATTGGTAACAAGTAATTCAATTAAGTTTATCCAACTTAATTTATTTTTATTATAATAATAGTTCATTGTGGCTGCAAAATGGCACACTTGGTTGCACAGTTGCCTTGTTCTCTCTGGGTACTCCGGCTTCCTCCAACAGTCCAAAAACATAACTGTCAGGTTAATTGGTCTTTCTAAAGTCTTCCTAGGTTTGAGTGAGTGTGTGTGTGTGTGCATGAATGTGTGTCCTGTCTGTCTCTTTTTTGCCCTGCGACAGACTGGTGACCTATCCAAGGTGAACCCGCCTCTCGCCCGGAACGTTAGCGGGAGAGGCACCAGCACCCCTCCTGACCCCACTAGGGACAGGGGTGTCTGGAGAAAATAGATGGATGAATAGTTCACTGTGTGCTTACTCAAATCATTTAGTTTACTTAAAATAAAGACGTAAATAAATAAAGGACACCATTATTAGACAGCCAGACAAATTTATTTTTCTAAATTGTTATTTTTAGCTAAATGCTGTTGTTTACAGGCACCAAAGGGCCTCCTGACGCACAGATAAAAATAATTTTTTTAGAAAATGGGGAAAAAAGGGCACTTGGGACATAAAGGGGGCAGGAACTCTATACTCTACTGCTCACTTGTGGCAGAAATTATTATAAACTATTAATGAAGTGAATTGTTAAAATGTTTTATTTTATCTGTAAATTATTTTCCTTTAAATGTAGACTTTCAGTTTAAATGTTTTGCTGTAAACATTTAAATTGTAAGCATATTTGCTAAGCAGTTTAATTACAGTTACTTTGTTTTTCTTTTGACAAAGGACTTCTACAGCCACACTAACTGGGTGGAAATGGACCACCATCTTCCAAACTCTAACTTGATCAGAAACACTTCTGTTGGGAAGATAGCAGGTGAAGACATTGTGCTACATATTAGAAAGTGATTGTTTGAGTAAACTTAGAAAATGTAAAATGGACACTTATTTATGTAGATTTCTGTACTTGCATTAAACCATTTTCATATTTTAAAACATCTGGATCTGCAGCCATAACGAGAGCAACTTGCCGCAACTGTGATGGAGAGGACTGCCGCAATAATATTTTAGAGGATGTCATAGAGGAGCAAATCCTTACTTCGGGATATTTTTCACTTAGTCCCTTCTCTTCGAAACCAGCAGGTAAACATCTTTATTTGATTGCCAAATAGTATATACTTTACTCTCCTGCCCACTTGTGGCAAGAAAGGTAAAAAAAAAAGTTTACATTTGAAAAGTGTGTCAACAACTAAATATTCTTTGTGACTTGCATGATGATGCGCAGGAAAATGCAGCCATGGAGGGTTTTGGGATAGAACAGAAGGAATTGAGCCTATAGGTGGGATCAATAAAGACAGTAATACTTCTGAACATGGACATCTTCACAACCTAGCAGCAAACGTGGCGATAAGAGCAACCAGTGAGCTGCTAGAGGACGTTCGCAGTTCTGCTGGAGACAGAGGATTCCTTCAGTAGGAAACAGTTTATTTTCTCTTGACTTAAATGTAAAGCAGCATTTTATTTGATGCAGTGTGCATACTAAGACTGACGTGACATTGTCATAAACATGACATAACACCTGTCATGAAGTTGAAAGAGTCTTCATTAATGTTTACAAGTTGTAGGTTCCTAAATAATGAAGCCATAAGCCTGAGGCTCTCCGTCCTTCCCCTTCGGTCCACTTGACGACGAAAACGACAAAAAACCAGTCTGGGTCCTCTTGATAAAGGTTAACGGTTTACTTCAAAAAAAAAAAATAGTAGAAATGTTACTTTTCCACAAAAATAGTAGAGTACACAAAAAAGACGAAAAGGCGCGTAATGTGTGGCTCCACTCCAACTGCCCAACTAACTCAATCTAGCCACATCCTCGAATCCTTAACTGCAATTAGATATGCAAATTTACAAGAAGGCCTTAGTATAGACCAATATAACAAATTAGTATGCAATAGAGATTTAACTAGTAATCATTTTTATCCAAATACATAAATTAACATAAGAAATATAAACATGATTTATCCTAAAGATCTGAATAAACTAAAACTGAATTTAGGCTTCTACACAACTGTTGTCATAAAGTGTAATTTGATAAATAATGACATTTAATGCAATACTGCATTAAAACATATTAAAAGTCCATTAAAATGGTAAATTTGCATTAAATATGTCATTATTTGTCAAATGACGCTTCATGACAACAGTCATAAATATTCATTAAGACTCCTTCATGTTCATGACAGGTGTTATGTCACGTTTATGACAATGTCATGTCAGTCTTATGCACACCCCGTCAAATAACGTGCTACCAAATGGAGCAACAGCATGATGGAAAACAAACGACTGGTTTTAATTGTCTCCATTTTGCTTGTTGCACCTCAGGATGATGGGACTCTTCAAAGGGAAACCACTTTGTTTTTCCATGGACACGACAGGAAGCATGGGGGATGACATTGAAACAGTGAAGAATGCCACATCATCGATTATTGACAGTAAAGTGGGAACAGAAGATGAACCGTCCATTTACATTCTCGTTCCATTCAATGATCCAGGTAGAGTTTTAATGTTGAAGACTAGGTTTTCCTTACGGTTTTGTCCTGAGTATAATACTCTATGTTTACACACACATGGTGTGTAGAAACATGTAAACCAAATGGTTACAAACACCATAAAAAGACGTATGACAATTTTTGTCCTCTACATCTCCAGCTTCAGGTGCAGTGCTCCTTCCTCCTTATGTAATCTATTTCATAAAATGCAACAGTCCCTCGTGCAACAAAGCACCCTCACAGCATGATGCTGCACCTCCTGTTCTTCACAGTTTGGATGGTGTTCTGTGGCTCACAAGCTTCACCTTAATGTAACAGACAATATATACAAACACTTCAATCTTAGTTTAATCACAATACATGTGATGACATGTATTGAGGAAAATAAGTGTTTGAACACCCTGCGACTTTGCAATTTCTCCCACTTAGAAACCATGAACAGGTCTGAAATGTTCATCTTAGGTGCATGTCCACTGTGAGAGACATAAACTACAACAACAACAACAACAAAAAAATCCAGAAATCACAATGTATGAATTTTTAGTAATTTAGTGTTACTGGTGCAAATAAGTATTTGAACACATGTGAAAATCAGTGTTAATATCTGGTTACAGTGCCATTTGCTGTAGTTTTTCACCAGGTTTGCACTACAGCAGGGATTTTGGCCCCTTCCTCCACACAGATCTTTTCTAGATCAGTCAGCTTTCTGGGCTGTTGCTGAGAAGCACGGAGTTTGAGCTCCTCCAAAGATTTTCTATATGGTTTAGGTCTGGACAATGGCTAGGCTACTCCAGAACCTTAATATGCTTCTTACGAAGCCACACTTTGGTTATCCTGGCTGTGTGGACTGGATCATTGTCATGTTGGAAGACCCAGCCACGGCCCATCTTCAATTCTCTAACTGAGGGGAAGGAGGTTGATCCCCAAAACCTTGCAATACAAGGCCCTGGTCATCTTCTCCTTAATACAGTGCACTCATCCTGTCCTGTGTGCAGAGAAACACCCCCAAAGTATGATGTTTCCACCCCCATGCTTCACATTAGGGATGGTCTTTGTCCTCCAAACATGGCGAGTGGATTTAAGACCCAAAAGTTCTATTTTGGTCTCATCTGACCACAACTTTTTCCCATGACTCCTCTGGATCATCCAAATGGTCATGGGCAAACTTCAGATGGGCCTGGTCATGTGCTGATTTAAGCAGGGACATGCATGATTTTAAACCATGTCATCGTGGTATATTACCCAAGACATCATGATTACCCACAGTAACGTTGGAAACTGTGGGGCCAGCTCTCTTCCCCATATAATTCAAAGACATTAGACTTCTGAATTTATGAAATTATCTAAAAATATATTTTCTTATTCTGGCATTTAGTAAATAGGAATATTTAAGGCAAACCTAACTGAACTAAAACAGGAAAAGGCTGGTCTGATTCCACATCAGGGAGTGAGGGCAAAATGGTTGTGTTTTTAAAAATAAATATGTAGTTTCAATGGTTCATGTAATCTAGGAATAATAAATGCACTAAAACAAGCAGAAATCTGTGTTGTCCTTTGAATCACAGATTTTGGGCCTCTAATTCGGACAACAGACCCAGAGGTTTTTAAGCGTCACATCAACTCACTAACCCCAAGAGGAGGTGGAGATGCTCCAGAAATGAGTCTTTCTGGACTTCAGGTGCTTTGATTGATGGTTGTTTACAAGCTGCTGATTTCAAAAAGTAGCTTTAGATTTATTCCTTCTGTCCCTGCTTCATACAGCTGGCTTTAACTGCTGCGCCTCCCAATTCGGAGATCTACGTTTTTACGGATGCAGCAGCTAAAGACGAACACCTGAAAAACACAGTTATAGCACTCATAGAGCAGACCAAGTCTGTGGTGAGTAAATCAGCTAGTTGAATTATTTGTTTCCTGAAAAACTCAACACATATTCTAAAAATATTCTTTAGCTTTAAAATACAGTAGCTTTGTAAAATAGTGCAGAGATACTTAAAAGCACACACTAAAGATAAACAAGTTAAGTGAATAAACAAGAGAAACAATTTTGGAAAAATGGGAAACATTTCTGCTCATGTTGAATTAAATGACAGAAAATGTCATATTAATAACTGTGATATTAATTAGTCTTGATCTTTTGTCATTTCTAAATCCAAATGGTTTCACAATTTAGCAGCTACTATAAATTTGCTAAGTTGACCAAATGAGATTCGCATTGAGTCAGAATAATAATTTTTGATTATGTGACTCATACAGAGCATTTGCAAGCTCTCAAACTAAAGGGTGCACTGTGAACTGTTATCACAGTTGGAAGGTTGACCCACCTGAAACCTGTTTCAGGTGAACTTCATGATAACTGATGTACTTGGCCTTCGCCGTCGAAGACAAGCAGACAACAACCAACAACAACAAAGTGTTCGGATGTCGAGAGCAGGTGGTCAGTTGTACAGAGACCTGGCTCAGGCTTCAGGAGGTCAGGCTGTTGAAGTCACAAAAGGTCAGCTGCTGGAGGCCATCAACATCCTAACTGAATCCACCAGCTCCTCTCAGGTTTGAAAAACATGTTCTTAGTTACAGCTACTACCATCATTTGTTTTTGACATATAAAGATTTCAGAATTGAACTTATGTTTGATTTTACAGATTGTCCTTCTGCAAGCAGCCAGAAACCTTGGGATTGGTGAAAATTTCACTTTTGCAGTTGATGATTCAACACAAAACGTGAGAATTTACATCACCGGGGTTTCTGTAGGGTTTACTCTCATCAATCCCTCAGGTATTTAAATACATTCATACAAGAAAAAATCAACAATGTCTTTATATTTTATGGTTTATCAATCAAAGCCAAAATATAAATGGTCAGTTTAACAGATTCAAATAACATTTAAAACTATTCTGAACTATTCTCATGTGTGATGAAATGGCTGACTTCCTGTCCCATGCCTAACATGACCTTCAAAATAAAAGACGTTATACACTGACACAAAATTAGCACTAAGAACCAGTAGCGGAACAAGTCAGCGTCGGGCCGGGGGGCAGGGCTAATGACCGGGCCCTATACCCAAATAATAAAGCTCATAATAATTTAACTTTACAACACAGACATGCCCGCAACAGCGGAGCTTCCAAGTTTCACCACCACAGAGAACGACTATGTCATTCTGAAATCCATCTGACATGAAGTACAACAAACCAAGAGGACCACAGAAACATCAGGCTACTGGAAACTAACGATGAAACAACACAAATTCAAATCAGTTCAGAACCGCGGCGTTGAAGCGGGTACGCAGCGGCACGCTCCGCATGCGCAGTGTGTCGCAGCACCTCGTGCACCTCTGGATCTTTGTAACTCGGCGCGGATCGCGCGCGCCGCCGTTCACACAAACTGGACGACCTGGAAGATGGTCTTCCAGGCGGCTACAGTGTAAACCTTAGCTATAAACTCCATACTGCTGTCTTGGCTCACACCCGCTCAACCTGAACTGTTAAAAGCGCGACTATTACTCAGCCTTCAGTCCCTTGACGTCACCGCTGTACCACCGACAGAGAGAAAAGGGGATGTAAGCTAGGCGGCTGGGCTGATACAATTTACAGTCTACAGTTAACTCACACTTTGTGAATAATGTCAGCGCTGCTACCTGTAACTAGCCCGGCTCCTTCGCTGGGCTGGCAGTTTTGGCGGGTCTGAATCGCTGCCAACAGAAAAGTCCGGTTCATCTCCAAGACAAGGAACAAAATATGCGTCCAGTTTTTGGCTTGTCCTTGCTCTCTTTTTTCCATCCTTTTTGCCGCTAAATGGAGCTCCACTCATGTTAACTAGTCCGTAAAAATGCTCGATAGTTTGTCATCTGTTGCCAAGTGACTGATGATGACGTTGATGGACGGTTGGTGACAAGCTTTACCCAGAACACACTGGGAGACAATAAGGACGATCCACTTGTAATTTTGTGTCTCATAAAGTTAAATGTAAGTGTGAAAATCAAGCCAATCATGTCGCACAACATTTTATTCAGTATTTTACACCCGCTATGTCACTAAAATCAATTGGTCTGGTAAAGTTTTTAGCAACCATGAGTCAACAATGACTGGGGAAGCCGAAACATTGTTGTATGTTGAAAATAAAAACTTACTTTGTTCAATTGTTTGACTTGTTTGCCCAATTTTCTGGCTTTTTCTAGGTGTGACCAACACAACAGGATCTTCAACATTTTCTTCCCAGTTGGTTGGAAACCTCCAGACACTGCAGCTAAAAACAGAAACTGGAGTGTGGGAAATTAGAATGGAGTCAGGAAATCCCTACAGTCTGAAGGTTGTAGGTGAGACCTCTGTCATTTGATTGAAAAAAGGCCTTTAAAGCAACTTAAAAATACCTGTCAAAAATGCTTAGCCAGCTATGTGTAAAGACTGCTTGTTTTCAATGTTTTTTTCTGCGTTTGCAGGAGAGAGCTCCATTGACTTCCTCTTTGACTTTATTGAAGAGTCAAGTAGCCGATTTGGAGGGTATGGTCTGATCCAGAATCGTCCCACCGCTGGTAATGAAGACACAGTTAACTATCTATGTCAGAATAAAATAGTATAACCTCCAGTTTTCTTGTCTTTGAAGGACAAAATGCCAGTCTGCTGGTGACTCTGTTTGGAAGCGACTCTGCCACAGTGACAGAGGTCATGCTGGTTGAATCGTCGGGTTCTGGTCAGGTTAACGGCACCGTGGAGGCCCAGGGTGGAGGAGAATATATCATCCGCTTCAACAGGATCCCATCGGTTGAGTTTGTTGTGCTTGTGAAGGGCCAGAACAACAACGGCGTCTCCAGAGCTTCTTCAGGGATCTTCCAGAGACAGTCGGCCACCAGCCTGAGAGCCTCTGGTCTCACTGTCACTGCTGTAAGCAAACCTAAGCAAAAGAAAATTTAAATCAATGGTCCAAAATCTTTTGTAAACAGTTCAATTCACACTACTGTCCACCATGTTTAAATTCCTCTTTTTGTTTTTGTACAGGATGACTTAGATAGGGTGTTGGAGCCAGGAACACCTCGATCAGTTTCTTTCTCTGTGATGACAACTGGCGAAGGAGGAAGCTTCACCATTCGAGCCACCAATGACCAAGGCTTTAACTTATCTTTCCCCTCCAGTTTACAGCTGGATCCTGGAGTTAGTGCTAATGGCACAGTGAGCATCACAGCTCCTGCCGACACTCCATCCGGTACTGGTGTCACCTTGACCATTGAGGCCGTGGCTCCTGGAGGTGCAGACAGCAACTATGATGTCCTGCGTCTAACCGTCCTTTCAAAAGTAATGTCTCATTTTGTTTTCTATGCATTCTGACATCATTGAGGGTAAATATTGCTAATATTTTCCTGTCACTCTCACAGGTGACTGATTTCACTCCACCAGTGTGCCAGCTGCTCAGTCTGCAGTCCAACTGCTCTGACAGCTGCAGCCGGTCAACATGGGAGCTCTCTGTCCATGTCACTGACGCAGCGAATGGGACGGGTGTGGACAGCGTCAGTCTCAGAGAAGGCAGCGGCACGTTGAACATCAGCACAGCAGCTGATAATACAACTCTAGTGTCTTATGTGGCTTCCTGCTGCTCACCTGATGTGCAGCTGGTGGCTGTGGATCAAGTAGGCAACATGGAAATCTGCAGTTACTCTGTCCGCGCAAATGTCACTCAGGCTGTAACAACCAGTCCTGTAATAACCAGCAATGTAACAACCAGTCCTGTAACAACCAGCAATGTAACAACCAGTCCTGTAATAACCAGCAATGTAACAACCAGTCCTGTAACAACCAGCAATGTAACAACCAGCAATGTAACAACCAGCCCTGTAACAACAGCTGTCACAGCTTCCTCTACAAGAGTTGATTTCTCCGTGTCTCTTTGCTTTGGTTTCTCAGTCCTGAGCTTCTTGCTACACTCTCTGAGACTGTGATCCTGAATTTTACAAAACAGATTACTGGTGATGGAAATGCAGTAAATATTATGTTCACTCTGGTGGCAGGTATTATATAATTCATACCTAATCAAATGTTTAAACACTTTTTGAAGCTAAATTAAGTCTAAGTTCTGCAGTTGAACATTAACAAAGTTTGGTGACAAATTAGTATCCTTGAAATTAATTGTTCTAATCTTTATGTACTCTTCATTAATTATCTTCTAAAATCAAGTTTTAAGAAAGTATGTAATTCCTGACAATAATTAAAATATAAAAACTGAGTTTTTACCAAAAAGTTGTTTTTTTTCTGCTTGAGTTCAGAAATGCCTCTACATGAAATAATTCAAAAAGCTCAAGTATTTAAGCCAACTCTAAATGTAGCACTCGAGAAAGAAATGTATTAAAACACTCAAAGGTGAATCCCAAAGTGATCAGATTTAGCAAAGAGGTGAGACTGAATCTTAAACAGGGAGATAAAAGTTACAAACAAATTTAAAAAAAACACTAAAGATTAAAATTTAATCTGCTTTAGTCTGTTATAAATTATGGAAATCCCTGCTCTGAATCTGCTGCTTTTTGAGTGACTGGTTAGTTTAAATTTTTACTTTTTATGTCTGATAAACTAGAAATTTTACTTCTGAAAATACCAAAGTCCAAACTTCATATGAAAGCACAAACATCTAAGATTAGGTAATAAGAAATGCAGCAATTGTTGCTGTTAGTTAGCACATGATCAGTTTATTCACAATGGCACCAAATATCCAAACTGTGGAGCCACATATACCTTCAAGGTTAGGATGTCAAAGAAGACATTTATATTTTATTTAAACAGACAAGAGCTGAAAAATCATTTGCACACTTATGTACACTGCTAATTGTGGTGTTTGTGTATCTTTTTCAAGGACAGTAGGATTTTTGAGACGACGTCTTTGTAATCTGAAAATCCCACAATATTTCTGATCAAAATCAAGTCTGTCTCACAAAGTGCTGTCTAGTTGGTGTATCTGTCAAAGGTATGAGCTCTAAATATTAAGTAGTTTATAAGTTAAACCCTCTAACTTTCAGGCTTTTATATTTGAAGTAAGAATGGTATGTTTTGGTTCACAGTATTACACAATACAAAAATGTATATATTAAAATAAAAAA
>NW_015113893.1:151198-172428 GCF_001443285.1 Poecilia latipinna | reverse complement strand
CTGTGATCCTGAATTTTACAAAACAGATTACTGGTGATGGAAATGCAGTAAATATTATGTTCACTCTGGTGGCAGGTATTATATAATTCATACCTAATCAAATGTTTAAACACTTTTTGAAGCTAAATTAAGTCTAAGTTCTGCAGTTGAACATTAACAAAGTTTGGTGACAAATTAATATTTTTGAAATCAATTGTTCTAATCTTTATGTATTCTTCATTAATTATCCTATAAAATCAAGTTTTAAGAAAGTATGTAATTCCTGACAATAATTAAAATATAAAAACTGAGTTTTTACCAAAAAGTTGTTTTTTTTCTGCTTGAGTTCAGAAATGCCTCTACATGAAATAATTCAAAAAGCTCAAGTATTTAAGCCAACTCTAAATGTAGCACTCGAGAAAGAAATGTATTAAAACACTCAAAGGTGAATCCCAAAGTGATCAGATTTAGCAAAGAGGTGAGACTGAATCTTAAACAGGGAGATAAAAGTTACAAACAAATTTAAAAAAAACACTAAAGATTAAAATTTAATCTGCTTTAGTCTGTTATAAATTATGGAAATCCCTGCTCTGAATCTGCTGCTTTTTGAGTGACTGGTTAGTTTAAATTTTTACTTTTTATGTCTGATAAACTAGAAATTTTACTTCTGAAAATACCAAAGTCCAAACTTCATATGAAAGCACAAACATCTAAGATTAGGTAATAAGAAATGCAGCAATTGTTGCTGTTAGTTAGCACATGATCAGTTTATTCACAATGGCACCAAATATCCAAACTGTGGAGCCACATATACCTTCAAGGTTAGGATGTCAAAGAAGACATTTATATTTTATTTAAACAGACAAGAGCTGAAAAATCATTTGCACACTTATGTACACTGCTAATTGTGGTGTTTGTGTATCTTTTTCAAGGACAGTAGGATTTTTGAGACGACGTCTTTGTAATCTGAAAATCCCACAATATTTCTGATCAAAATCAAGTCTGTCTCACAAAGTGCTGTCTAGTTGGTGTATCTGTCAAAGGTATGAGCTCTAAATATTAAGTAGTTTATAAGTTAAACCCTCTAACTTTCAGGCTTTTATATTTGAAGTAAGAATGGTATGTTTTGGTTCACAGTATTACACAATACAAAAATGTATATATTAAAATAAAAAAAATATAGATAGATAGATAGATAGATAGATAGATAGATAGATAGATAGATAGATAGATAGATAGATAGAAAGAAATCTGGTCTTTTCACTCCTGAATTGAACCATATAAAATGATATTCCTAATGTTGCTGGGCAAAGCAAATGGGGGGTGTCGTTTATCTGGGCTGCTTTTACCCTGTGGAGTCTCTTGGTGGCGCCATTGCATTTGATTTTGATTTTAAGCAAGTTTGCATGAGCACAATGTTATAAATTAATAATGTGATGAATTATTTATTAGGGGCTGTTTTCTTCTAAATTTTATATTTTTATGTTGTCGATGTTACATACTGTACTTTATTATGTTTTTAAGAGCCAGAACAAATGTCTTACAGCGTGTTTGATATGCAAAAGGTACTAAGAGCATTTGAAAATGACATTTAATTATTACAATGTAGCTATCTTTCTATTTTGAGAAGAACAAGACCACACTGCATCCAAAAAATATTTGCAGCTCTTCACCTTTTCAACATTTTGTAACATTACAAGGGACAATTAATCTGTTTTCTATGGTAAGGGTCAGTTAAATTTAATAATTATAATAAAAAAGCTGTGTGTTTTGTCAATGAAAGATTAAAACAGTTTTAAAACCTGGTAAGAAAGAAAATTAAAAAAAAAATTCCACAGTTCTCTGCAAAGGTATTTAAAACCCTTGGACTGTATCACATCTTATGCAGAACATAAAATGTGATACAGTCACATTTTATGTGACAGTTATATTTCTTTCCTGAATATAACTGCGTTTAAAGAACATGCACACCACTGTAAAGTCCCGTTTAATGCTGTTTTAAATAACAACATACCAAATTTATTACCAAACCCCTGATTAGCCATAACCATCAGCCACCAATTAAAATAATTACACAAGAAATGAAAATTAATAAACAAAGGATGATTCTAATTTGTGCATATGACTCAAACTTTACCCAGTAAATACTGACTAATCTTTGGAATTTCCTGTTGCTCAGAATATAAAAGATTTTACTGCCCTGCAGCAAAGGGTTAACGCCACTGAGAGTCTTGCTTGAGGAAGTGTTAGGATAAAAAGTTCAAAGTACATTTTCTGTTGACTGAGCAATGTGTCACAACCTGAGAGAAAAATCAAACCAACTGAGTCTTTGAGACAGAGAACATGCAGGTGTTTGCATGCAGGTGAAATGTCATAGAAGAAATTGAAGGTGAGTGCTTCAGGAAACAAACAGCTGAGAGCTTTTTATGAATTCATCAGAGAGAACAATAAAATCAGGAAAACCGTATTCTGTACACTTGAACATAAAATATTAGTTTGTGCTGTTATAGTCAATAATACCAGGAAGGGAACTGCAATTAATATTTAGCAAGATCTACATATATCCTGCTGATATGTTAAAAATAAGCTAATATTTATTTATGATTAATATGTTGCTGTAAAAAAAATAATACACCACTGCAGGGATTTAGAACAAACCTGACCCATTTTCTTTTATGATATATCACTGATATGCAGTGGGTTGGAAAAATATTAACTCCCTCATAGATTTGCTCTTCTTGTCATCCTACATTTACTTAAATATTTCAAATAACACTCAAAGATAACGTGAGTAAATACAAAATACTGATAAAAAGCTTTCCAGACTAACCACTTCGTATTTGGAAAATAATTATCCTATTATTAAATTTTGAATTAACCATTTTCTGAGTAAAATAAGTTCAGTTTCTTCTACCAGAAGTATATTATAAGAAAAATCTCTTAAATGGATCCCACTTAACAGTATGAAGTAGGTGAAAAGGATCAAGTTTTCTTTGGATCTATGGAAAACCAAGACGAGATAAGAACCAAAGTCATTAACATCCATAAATGTGGAAAACACTGCAGTGAGAGTGAGAAAACATGAAACAATGAAACCGTCTCAAGTTTTGAAAACTGAGAATTACAATAAAATAAACATTTACCTTAATAACAAGAGTCAGATCGGTGTAAGAACATCCTGCTAAGCATTCTGGGAAATAGTTCCCACTCTTGTCTTCTTCTTTCAGTTTTTTAAGTGGTACCCTAAAAACTCAAGTTTGTTTATTCTTAGAGGTTTGACAAAATGAATAAAACCTAAACACAACTTATTACTGTAAGTTTATCTTTCATAAACTCACATGTAGGTTCAGTCTAAAACTCACTAAATGTATTTGACTTAAGAGGTAGAAGATAGTTGACACAACTGAATGCAGCTCAAATATTTTACAGTGCAAGAATATGTGTCACCCAGTGATTACAGAAAATAACATTTAAACCCTCTTAGACCTGACATGGCTCAGTTAAGGTCAGAGTTCATGTTTCCACAACACAGAAGATGCAGTCCTAACCTTCCCTCGGCTCCTGAATCGTTTCTCTCTGAGAAAGTTCAGGTCAACTGGCGTCTGCACCCATCAGTAGTTGCTTAAACCTGAGTCGATTTCCAGCTAAGTAATGACAATCATGTTATCACTTGGCTGTTGCTGCAATTGCATGCACTGCTGCCTGACCTTAATGACAGGTACAAGGTGTGGCTTTGTCTCAGTCAAAGAAATGATTAAGCCTGATGAACAGGAACACAACTGATTTGCGTTTTACAGCCGTTTAGTGTTGTTCTTCTTTGGGTTCTGAGTTGACGAGGATAAACTGTTCATTTTATTCCACATCTGCACCTAAAATAAAATAATGCCTTCTTTGTATGTTTTAAATTTACTCTCAGGGATAAAAAAAAAAAGTGATTAGAAAAAGTAAACTGTTTATTTACAACACCAGTACTTCTGTTTTTGGAAAGTTTAGTTGATATAACAGTCACTAAACTGTGTGTAAATAAAACAAAATAGGATAAAAGTAGCTCTGATCCTTCCTCTAAAACAGGTAGATGCAGATGGGACTGACTAAATTATTTGTGATCTTCAGGTTTAAGACACAGCAGATAAAACATGCCCACTCTGGAGTCACAGTCTGCGAGTTAAAAGGTAAAATAATTTTATAGAGCAGAACTTGCAATTCTCTTCTCTGTCTACAGGGATGTTTGTTTATCTTGATCTGGACTCATCTCTGCACATTTCCTGCTTCCTCTGTCCTTTCTTCAAAGTTTTTTTTTTTTTGGCCTGATCTTAAATCCCCGATATTCTAGAAAACATGACGTGTTTTCTAGTTGCATTCGTGTTTCCCTGGAAAATCTCAGACTCTTGCAACACTTGATGTCTCAATACCATATGATAATTTCAGCATTCTGTAACATTGGTACACATTTTGTATTGTCTTTAAGATCATTACCGAAATCAAAACTCATTTAACTACAACTTCTTTCGTTTACTATTTTAATCCGATTCATAGTTGCTCACTTCTGAAATCAGACAATTTTAATACACGTCTATTAACCTGGTCCTTACTCAGCTCCTCAGAGTGGATATGATTTTTTTAAAATGATTTTATATGTAGAAATAAGAAATGGTTACACATATTTCTAGTTATTTGTTGCCTGGAAACTGAACTTGCTTCCTTATTTTATAATCTGTAGTTTCTCATTTATGGTTTTGTGACCTTTTGGCTGTTTGCCTCTTTGTATCACACTAACATTACTGTGCACATCATTGCAACATCTCACTTTGTCTTCCTTTTAATGCAATAAAAGGAAGATACATTATTAGATACATAAAGAAAATGACCAAAACAGTGTTTACATCAGCATAACTTAACTGATTGCACTGAAGCCTTATTTTATTGTTAGTTCTAGATGTTTCTTTGTATTATTAATTTCAAATGATGACTTCTAAAAGTCTAAATAGGGACTGGCTCTTGTTGTGGCGTTCTTTTGCTGCAGATAAAAAATAGATGACGTCAATATATGCGTGACATCTTAAATGGCATCTTAAGACATTATTCAGGAAGTTAAAACTGGAACAGAAACTCCAAATGGACAAAAACTCAAATCATTTGTTACTACATTTATCTGAAAATGTGTGTGTCTGATCAAAACTATATTCGAATCAGACCTAGTTAAAGCATTTCTACCAAGAGAAATTAGGTAAAATTTCAGTAAACGACTGTGAGAAAGCTGTGGGAATGTTTGACACAAACTCATGCTGTTCAAAAAGTCATTATTCTAACACTGCAGACCAGGTTGATGTTGTAAACATGAACTAATCTGGTTAGATTAGATTAATATATACAGGGAATATTGATGTGTATATACAGGGAATATTGATGTGTATATAAACTGCTGACTGATGAAAATAGTCCAACAGCAAAAGTTTAGTTTGACTCGATATCAAACAGTGAAAAAAAGTTTAGTTTTTCAATTGACTGAATAAAAATATTACATTTTAACTGTACATTTAATAGGTATTTTTTAAATTTTCGCTAATTTATTCGTGAACGTTTAAGTTTTAACTTTTTGTAAATTGAAATTTAAACATGAAAGAGATTTTTCTGATGTGTTTTTTTTTTTTTTTTTATGAAACTTCCATGGAAATAAACCTGAAGGTTACAGTGAAACAAGCAGCTATAAATGTGTTTTATTGCTCTCCGGGAATTTTTTTCGCTCTTTGTTTGCGTTAAAAGGTCACTCTATGTGCTGATCAAACAATGTGTCACCTCCTCTATCTGAGAGACTCCACCCTTCTGGAGAAATCCATCATAAATTTCTAAACATCAACGATTCAGACTCATTACTGTCAGGACATCTGCCACAACCCAGGTAAAAACTAATTTATTTCCTACTTCTCTTTACTCACTTATTGATTAAAAAAACAAGTTTCACAATTTAAGAATAATGTTTAAACTTAAGCTAAAATAAAAAGTTTTAATTAATTCTGCTGTTAAATAAAATCAAGCGATAATGAAGAGAAACCAGATGAGAAAGATACTTTAATTGCAGCACAGCGTTTTGTATTTTGCCCTCAACATTGTTTTTGCTCTTGAAAAATGTTAAAATCTGCAATCCTAACAAAAACCATAATTTTTTACTAATTTAAGTTAATTTACGAAATTGTTAATATTCAAGACTAATTCATCAAAAGTTACAATTCTACGAGATTTTGACAAAGGATAATGTTTCCTGTTTTACTTCAGGGTATTTCAAATTTTGTGCTGAAATTTACTGTATAGTTAGATGTAGAAAAAAGAGGAAGAAAGAGGGGAAGAGAGATGCAACACAGCTCTTCTAGTCTCCTGTATATATTTTTTTATTTTCAGCTACTTGTGTCTTTAAAATCACTTAAAACAAACAGGTTTTCATTTTGATGGGAATATGAGTAAGTAAATAGAAAAACAGTGCTGAATATTGTTTAAAAAACCTGATCACAATGATGAAAGAGCTGAAGAATATAATATTTCTGCTAAAAGCAGTCCTTGAATCTTGATCACAATTCAGAATTTAAAAAAAGACCATAAAGCACCCAAACCAGCTCAAATATTACATATTTGATATAAACTGTGTTAGGTTTCCTTGTTGTGACGATAAAGGTGTTAAACTTCAAACTTTGTGTTTCCCTGCAGTTTTTGCTGTGATGTCTGGCTTGTCTGTGTTGTGTTTCCTGCTGCTGCAGACTGGAGCTCATAGTTTTGGTGTATTTAATGGAAAGTCTCTGAGCCACCAAGCCATCACAGAGAGAGCCGCCCTAAATGTCACAGTGCAGGTGTGCCGCAGCCTGGCTGTGTCTGAGGGCAGGGATTTCACTTCTCCTGTAAGAACCAAACAAATTCACCATGTCTTTTTACCCCATTTCCAACCCAGTCAGGTTCTGTTTTAATAAAACAGTGTCTATGTCTATGCAGCCTCAGCCTTTTACTGCTTCATCTGTTGCTGCTGCCTGCGGAGCATCAAAATCCTTAAAAAGCTTCATCGAAACCATTCAGCGGATTCAGAGGAAGAACTTGCAGACGGACATTAAATACGCCCTGAGCGCTCGTCGTCACTGCGACAACGAGGAGCTGGACGAAGGGAAGAAGATAGTCACAGATGGTTTGTCGGTCGTCAAGGCCTCCAACAAGCAACAGAACTTTGTTTCAGCAACATCGAGTCTCGGAAGGATTCTCCACACTTTACAGGTATTTCTGAATGGTTTCCAACTAAAAGTCATGGCAACTAATTCTGCTGGTTTGAACAAAAGATTTTACTTTTAATCTTGTCCGTCTGCTGTTGTACAAATTACACTGAGTAGGAGAGGTTTTACTTCAAATAATTAAAAATATTCACTGGTTTTACGCTATACTTGGTTCTGCTGTCCACTTGTGGAAGAAAGCATCACAAAATGAAAATCTTAAAGTGCTTTACTAAGTGGTTTGTGCACTAATTCTGTATTTCTGAATTGAATTCAACACCAGAGATGAAAGCTGTAATTTTGTCTCTTGTTTCTTTGAAAATTAAGGATTTCTACAGTCACAGTAACTGGGTGGAAATAGGCCACAAATTCCCAAACACCAACTTGATCAAAGCGAACGCCCGTGTTGGAAACATAGCAGGTAAAGGCATGATGATACTGGCTTTTAGGTGTGTTTGGTGTTTTATTTTGCATTAATTTCTGCTCAAACTTATCTGTTATTTCTGCTCCACTCTGAATCTGCAGCTAAAACCAGAGCAACCTGTCTCAGCTGTAATGGAAATGACTGCAGAAACAACATTCGGAGCGACATTCTGAAAAACAACATACTTACTTCAGGATATTTCAGTCTGAATCCTTTTGCCAAGCCTACAGGTAAAAATATTTTTATGTGTTGATTTTTTAAACTGACACTTTTTGTCATTTCTCTGACTTTGCACTGTGATGGTGCTGCACTATATTTGGTCTGATCTGATTTTTTACCAGGTCTTAAAATTGTTTTCATCCAACTTTGAGAAAACACACAGAAAATTATTCATTTATTAAACTTAGAAGAAACATATTTGGTTGCAATAATTATTTGGTGCCTTTAAAAAAAAACCCCTCAAATTTAACCAAATTATCATTACTATATTTGATTAATCTGATAATGTTATCAGCTGCATTATTGCTCCAAAAATGACATCTGACCATTTGTAATTTTTAGGTGAACTATGTGTGATTTTGCTTTATAATTAGCATTTATTAGCTAATGTAAAGCACTGTGATGCTGATGGATGTAATTTGGTTGAAGACAAGAACCACTCATTTCTGCACAATATTCACCAAAACGAAATATTATCATAAAAAAGCAAGCTTAGTTTTCTCATAGCAACAAGATCTAACATTGCATGAAAATTCAAATACTACATTGAAAGATCATTCCTCAAAACTTTGAAAGTATTTTTCCAGGAGCTTTTGCTGCCTGGACTGTTTTTAACCTCATATTTGTGCTTTTTTGGGTACCTGTACATTTCTAAACCCAGTAATTATACATGTTGTACACTGGTTAAATCATTTGTGCTCTTTCTATGATGACAAACAGGAAAATGCAGCCATGGTGGTGTACCTGATAGTACAAGTTTAATAGAACCAAAAGGTGGAATCAACAAAGATACGCTGGACTCCAGCCATGGACACCTTCACTCTCAAGCAGCCAATATGGCGATAGCAGCAACCAGTGAGCTGCTGGAGGACGTTCGCAGTGCAGCTGGGGACAAAGCATTCTTTGAGTAATAACTTCAGTAGATCTGGGTTAAATTATGCCATTGTGTAATTTATAAAACTGATTTTTGTCTATTTTTGTTTGTCATTCCTCAGTATGATGGGGCTGTCCAAAGGGAAACCGCTGTGTTTTGTGGTCGACACAACAGGAAGCATGGGGGATGACATCGCTGCAGTGAGGGAGGTCACAGCCTCCATAATAGACAGCAAGCTGGGAACACCAGATGAGCCGTCGGTTTATGTTCTGGTTCCGTTCAATGATCCAGGTACAATCAGTGTTTCTCAAACCGTTTCAGGCTGAGGACCAATTAACTTGAATGAAATTAAGATATTAGTCTCTCTATGCACTTATTATCATTTTCTTTGTTCAGCCAAACTGTTTGGAAAATGTGACTGACCACGATAAAGCCATGAACATTTATTTTTGAGTTATTTACAGATTCCGAAGGTGCGGATTTCCAGTGATGTCAAACACATGGAAATAATAATAAAAAAAGTTGTTCTTTACACTAAGTGTTGTGTGCCAGAAACAAAAATCTCTTTCACATCATTACAAATAAAATTATCCACCAATTCAATAGTATTTAGCTACTGTACATAATTTAATCACTTTTAATTAAATAAAATAATTATTGATGTCCAAATCTTATTCTAGATAATATATTATTATTTTTTAATTATGTTCCATTTTCTAAACTCCCCAGCTTTTCTTTCTAGTTATTCCTATCCCATTGTTCTTACCAGTTTTGATATCACGCAACGTCACGGCAAATAAAAGGTTGTTTACATGCAGTACCTTGCCGACCACTAGGGGCGCCCGCGGACTTGTTGCAGTCCGGGGAAAGCAGTTTAAGAAAGATTGTTCTATACCCTCTAACACTGCTTTCAGTTATTTAGTTTTGGTTTAAGATTTAAGAGTTTTGGGGGATAAAAACACAGAAAATGTCTTTGTTTTTCATTAATGTGCAGATTTTGGGCCACTGATACGGACAACCGACCCAGAGATTTTTAAGGCCTACATCAACTCACTGAGAGCAACTGGAGGTGGAGATACTCCAGAACTGAGTCTTTCTGGACTTCAGGTGCTTTGTTTGATGCTGCAAAACTGATAATATATGAAAAGCAAATACTAAAGCATTCCTCTGTTTCTTCATGCAGCTAGCTCTGACTGGCGCGCCTCCCAATTCTGAGATCTTTATTTTTACCGACGCTCCGGCCAAAGACAAACACCTGAGAAACCCGGTGATTGCACTCATCGAGCAGACCAAATCTGTGGTGAGTAATTCTGCAGAATCAACTTAAATTCTGTTGATCCAGTAAAAATAATCAATCTGAATGATATAAAAAGAAGATAGCATTGGCCCAATTATCACTGTCACCAAACAGATTCAGTGTTCTTATAAACATCTTTGTGACACTTCAGTAAAGGGCAATTTCACCAAATATTTCACTCCCTTCAGCATCTTTTATGAGAGAAAGCAAAAAGGCAAAACAGGATATAACAGCAAAATAATGGAAATTTCAGAGAAGGAAGAGTTCAGTACTTATGTGGTTCAGATGCAAAAAAGAGGACTGAAATTGACCTTTATTGAAATTTCACAATTCAAATAAAGGTTTCACAAATCACAAACTGGATTTTAAATATTCTGCTGTTAGTTGATAATAATCTAGTCCAGGTTTCAAGACTCTAGGTGCTGTAGTATTTTAGCTTGAGTAGATTAAAGATGCCAAATGTAGCAAAATATTTGGTGGAATCGCCCATTTCCCGTATCAGAAACCAACTTCAGCTTTATTACATTTTGGTTTGTAAAAAGTCTCAATATCTCCAGGTTTAATGGTTCCTCATTTTGTTTCAGGTGAACTTCATGATAACTAATGTTCTCGGGATCCGTCAGCCAGCAGAGGACAACCAGCAACAAAGCTATCGGATGTCGAGAGCAGACGATCAGCTGTACAAAGACCTGGCTCAGACCTCAGGAGGTCAGGCTGTCGAAGTCTCCAAAAGTAATCTGCTGGAGGCCATCAACATACTAACCGAGTCCACCAGCTCCTCTCTGGTAGGAAAACAAATTAAAATCAAATTGTTTTTTACTTTTAAAGATTTCACCTGCCGAGTTATCTTCAATTTTTCAGGTAACCCTTCTGCAAGCTTCCAGGAACCCTGGAAAAACTGAAAACTTTGCCTTTTCAGTTGATCAGTCAGTGAGAAATTTGACAATTTACATCACTGGAAGTAATGTTGAGTTTACGCTCATCGATCCCTCAGGTCAGCATTAAAAAGGTTTCATAAGTTGTACCAACTTCAATTGCTTTTTTTAACCGGTTTCTATAATTTCTTTGTCTAGGTGTGGTTCAAAATAATGTTAATACGTCAGGATCTTCAATCATTTCATCCCAGACGGTGGGAAACCTCCACACTGTGAAGCTGCTGACGGTAGCTGGAGTTTGGGAAATAAGAATAGTGTCAAAAAATTCCTACAGTCTGAAAGTTGTAGGTAAGACTCTGATTTTAACTGTTAAATGTTACAGAATGATTGAAAAAGTGGTTAAATAAAAAGGTCAGATAACTTAATTCATGGTATTTTTCTGCGTTTACAGGAGAGAGCTCCATTGACTTCCTGTTTGACTTCATTGTGGATTCCGATGGTCCGTTTGGAGGATTTGATGTAATTGACAATCGACCCACAGCTGGTAATGAAAACACAGTTTGGATCTATTAAAAATTAACCGGCTTTGGATAAAAAAAATGTTTCTTTTCTTGTCTTTGAAGGACAAAATGCCAGTCTGCTGGTGACTCTGTTTGGAAGTGACTCTGCCACGGTGACAGAGGTCATGCTGGTTGAATCGTCGGGTTCTGGTCAGGTTAACGGCACTGTGAAGGCCCAGGGTGGAGGAGAATATATCGTCCGCTTCGATAGGATCCCATCGGTTGAGTTTGTTGTGCTTGTGAAGGGCCAGAACAACAACGGCGTCTCCAGAGCTTCTTCAGGGATCTTCCAGAGACAGTCAGCCACCAGCCTGAGAGCCTCTGGTCTCACTGTCACTGTTGTAAGTGATGCAAATAAAAAGCAAAACCTTTAAATATGTAAAATAAACCAGTATCTCTGTTCTTGTGTCTCAAATGCGCTCGTTGCATAATTGTTTTAGGATGAGTTAGACATCGTGGTGGAGCCAGGAACACTAAAATCAGTTCATTTCTCTGTGATGACAACCGGCGAAGGAGGACGCTTCACCATTCAAGCCGCCAATGATCAAGACCTTACGCTGTTTTACCCAACTAATTTACTGCTGAGTGCTGGAGGCAGCGCCAACGGGACAGTGAACATCACAGCTCCTGCCGATACGCCGTCCGGTACCGTCGTCACGCTGACCATTGAGGCCGTGGCTCCTGGAGGTGCAGACAGCAACTATGCCGTGCTGCATCTAACCGTCCTGCCAAAAGTAACACGTCATTTTGTTCTTCATACATTTTAAGACATCATTGTATGATGAAGAATTAGGGCCATGCTAACAAAAATTCAATAAAAATTACAATAAAGTCATAAAATTATGAGAATAAAAATGTACAAGAAAAACGTCATAATGTTTTGAGAATAAAGTCAAACTATTACTAGAATAAAGTCGTACTAGTATGAGAATAAAGTCAATGTTGTGAGAAAAAAGTCAGTACAAATAGAATGAGGTTGTACAAGAATAAAGTCTAAATAATACAAGAACAACATCATATTTATAGAATAAAGTCATAGTATAACGAGAATAAAGTACTACTAGAACAGTCATAATATGAGAATAAAGTCAATATTGCAAGAATAAAGTCATAATACTGTTAGAATAATGTACAACAATAAAGTCAAAATAATGTGAGAAAAACATTTAAACATAAAGTCATACTATTACTAGAATAAAGTCACAATGTTATGAGAATTAAGTTGTGCAAGAATAAAGTCTGTAATTTGAGAATAAAGTTGTAATATTATTAACATTACATCATCCAAACTGATCATTATTTTCTTAAAATCCTGATTGTTTGTTTCTTCTATATATTTTTTATATTCATTTAAATATACTTATTATTTTCACTGCCTTCTAGAGTTGTTACTGTTTACATTTTGTTTTGGTTTCTTACACATTGACAACAAGTCTATCTTATTCTCATAACCTTGTATTTTTGTATTATTTAACTAGCATGGCCAAAACACTGCCACATTTTTGAGGGTAAATATTGATATTTTCGTTGTCACTCTTTTACAGGTGACTGATTTCACTCCACCAGTGTGTAAACAACTTAGCCCACAGAGCAGATGCTCTAAAAACTGCGACCGGTTCATGTGGGAGGTCTCCGTCCAGGTGAGCGACGGCGTTAACGGGACGGGTGTGGACAGCGTCAGTCTCAGAGAAGGCAGCGGCTCGTTGAACATCACCAAAGCAGCTGATAACTCAACGCTGGTGACTTATGTGGCTTCCTGCTGCTCGTCTAAAATGCAGCTGGTGGCTGTGGATCAAGTAGGAAACGTGGAAATCTGCAGTTACTCTGCTGCATCTTGGTCCTCAAGAGTGGATTACTCAGTTTTACTTTTCTTTGTCTTCACATTCCTGAAAGTTTCCCTGTAGCCCCGGACTGTGATCGTCTGAATTTTCCAACTTATGAACCAGGTTGGAAAATCGGACCCTAACTAAATGTCAGCTTTTTTTGCCTTTTCACACAATTGAACAGAAAATTAAGTTTTTGATTTCAAAACCAATTATTCTTACACAAAACAGCATCTATGTCATGCCTGAAGGTGGCACCGATATGGAAATACACCAAGGTGTTTTCGTCTGAACTTAAAGTTGAGTGTTACAGCTTTTTGTTTTTTTATTGTTTTTTATTATTTTATTTTATTTTTTTAGAAATTCTTATGTACAAAACAATTCAACTGCACATCCAATTAGAAAACCTTCTGTAAAAATAGAATAAACTTTAGGTATAAGAAACACTGAAACCTGACCTTGCTGCACACACTTTAAAAGGTCAGGGTTTCCCCTGGTATAAGTCTGGCGGGTCACCAGGCTTTACTCGTGTGCCCACCAGACTTAGCATTGATTATTTATTTAAGTCTTTTTAAAATGTTTGCATTTTTAAAACTTTATAGTTGGTGTTCAGGTGTTAATCTTCCAATCTTTCAATGACATAATTATCAAGTAATATTTTATAATTTCCTGTTAACTTTAACTCAAAAACATGGCGGGCCGCTGGATGAATGACTGCTCTGGCACACAACCACCGGGCTTAGCAAGTTTTCTGGAGGAAACCTTGAAAATATGTTCACAGTAATAAACTTTGCATTGAGAATATCTCAGGCTCTTTTAGCTCAAAGTAATTTCATGACAGTCTTGGTCAGACTGTCAAACAGGATGAGATTTCTGACATGGGGTTGGAAACAGCATCATGGAGAAGCATTGCTGTGACAACATGCTGAAGAAAGAGTGTCAGAAATATTAGGACTTTCTTAAAGAGACAGACACCAATTTCAAGGCATCAAATGCAAAGTCAAAATTCTTTTAAGTTTGATATACAGCACCTGACAACAACTGAATGTACTTGATTGCACTAGAAAACAAACTGTGTATCTGGAAAATACAGTTTTGGCTGCTAGACATTGAAACGTACAGAAATCATACATGTATCAAATGTTTTTAATATATCAAACACCCAGTGCTCATACTGCTCAATACTAACAATTAAAGAAACATAAAATAAAAACAATCTGTGGTCGAGGCTTCATCTTTTACTGCATGTTTGTACACATTGTTGATAATTATTGAGTCAATATAATAAGTAATATATTTCAATAACTTGAAATAAGAGTAGGATTAAATAAATGTTCACTTCTTCCTACTCCTTTTCAAACAGGATAGTAAAGAAATTATTTATTCTTGGTTAAGTATGCACATGTTTTCTCTGTCCTACTGGTTGTTTTTAAAAACCTGTTTGAAATAAATTAATCAAAATTAAACTTAAAGATGTTAAGTTTAAGTTTCTCTAAAATACTGTCAATACATTTTTACCTGACGTTTTTTGAAGGTTTTGAGCTGAAAATGTCAATCATTTAATCCTAGAAAATTGGTCAAAACTGTTTAAATGAAAAAGGAAAAAAGAAGGAAAAAAAGGTAATTATCTCATCCATGCTAGAAAATATTTGATCCCTGACTCAGACACAAACACACTGTGTTCATATTGTACAGTGTTTTGGTTTTGGTTTGTTTCAGTCATTTTCTTGTCTTTTCTCTATTATTCACTTTTCCCTCATCCTGCCACTTCCACAGCTGTTCCCAGTCACCTGATCTGATCACCAGTATCTAATGGTTTTGCCCACTCTTCCCTCCATATTTAATCCCACTGGTTTTTGTTGTTCTTTGCTGGTTTCTTCTCCTGTCATGTCTGTTAAATTGCTCGGCTCGCTGCCTGTGGTCCATCACTTTTTGTTCCTACAACTTTCCTTGTAATTTTCCCTTTTTTGTTTATTATTAAATATATCCAGTGAAGTTCTGTCTGTCTGTCTGTACTTGTTTTTTTCACAACCTGCAGACCATGACAGCCGATGGAAGCGAAAGAGAAAAACCCGTCTTCTTGTCAACCAACCGGTTTGGTCAGTGTTTACGACCAGATGCATTCCTAGATGATCAGACAAGTTCAAGGAGAAAGTTTCAACCTGCCAAGCAGGAGAAATGTGATCTTGTCTTTATATCAGATATGAAAGGGACACTGAATTTCCGTGATCCTGTTTTCCAATTCAGAAAAAAACTGTAATTTATAATAAAATAATCAGTTAACATTTTCATTAAAGCTGAAAAAAACTTTACAAGTAGATTTAGTTCTGGAGAAGTCGGATGTGGAGGTGAACGGATCAGTCGTTTCAAGTTTTCCTTGCCTCATGACAAATAGATTCATATTTTTACAAGATGATGAAATTTAATATTTAGCTTGCCAAAGAGTTTTGACTCCTGTCACACTAATGCATAATGCTTTTTTGTTATATATTGTGGATAAAACGGCAGATGGACTGAACAAGTGCATCATATTGCAAATGCAACTCAAATATCGCTGCAAAGATCCTACTTATTCTCATGCTAAACTCCCATTTTTTGGTTTTAATTTAATTAATTCAAATTAAATGTTTTTAATTAATGTCTTTTACTAAACCTTAAAGCCACATTTCTAACCCTCAGATTTCCTTATGTACAGCAGCAGCAGGGGCAGTGTTTGGCTATTCTTTTAGTTACTGGTTAAACTTCCATTAACTTATTTTTCCAACATCTGAATAAAGTGAACGTTGTTCTCTTAAGAAACCAAAAGTGGACATAAAGGAATCCTGCTCAGTGGCTTTTGCATCCTGTAACAAAAGAGAGTGTTTACTAAACTTTAGGTCTGGCACCTGCCTGCCTGCCTGCCTGCAAAAAGGAAGTATTTGATATCCACCCCTCTATCAATCATCTATGAAAATACGAGAAGAATGTAAATAATACAGCTGTGGTTTGAACAATGATTAAAAATGAAAGTAAAGAACGTGAACAATGATTAAAAATGAAAGTAAAGAACGCCGTTACACTATTTTTCCCCTCCTACTTAACAGAACATAAATCAAAAACCTTTGTGTCTGAATAAGTCTTATTGACTATAGCAGCAAATTTCATGTCAACACTTAATTTCCATGTCAGTGTAAAATAGTAATCCCAAGGTGCAGACATGACGTTTGCATGATGGTGTGATTAGAAGTAACCAGCAGGACAAGTCCAGCGTGACTCCGCCCTGAAGCTGACCCTTACAAGGTTGGTGTTGACAAAATTACTGCCAAGTTTGCTGAGCAAGTTGCAAGGTGAGTAGGTTTTTCCTTTAACGTCTATGAAAGGGATCCGACATGAAGGACACTCTTATCATGGAAAGCTAGAATTGGGATTCATTTCTGACTTTCCAAGATTAACATTTTATGGTTTGGTAAAGCTTTTAATCATCACATCCAATAAATACTTTAACGGTTTCAAAATGGCCTTTTCAAAGTGATTTAAACTGTTTTGTTTAGGTTTTTAAAGTTGAGCTTAATGGTACCAAAGGAACCGAATAGAAAGTGTTCATAATCTTGGTAAGTATGTGGGAGACAAAGTTCGTGCTTAAAGGTTTTAAATTTGGAGCAGGAGACTCTTTGTTGGGTTTTTCTCTTCAGTTAATACGATCAAAACCAATTTAATTTCATCAGTAAGGGACAGTTTAGGTCACCCTTAAATTTGTGGACAGGTTAATGTTTAACAAGACAAACAGATTTTGGACGCAATAAAACAGCCCAACATTTTGCTTTTTTTTAACAGCTTAGACTTCAACTATAGTGAAAATTAAAACTCAAGTCTCTGAATGAAAAACCATTCCTGGTTTGCATCCTTTGCAAGTATTCAGCAGAAATGTTTAAGGATTTCCACAGTCACTGGGAGGAGCTGGGAAACACGATCCCAAACTCTAATCTGATTAACGGGTTGAGAAAAATTTATCCTAACAATTTACGTAATGACAAAACATTTCAACTTGGTTAGGGGCATTTAACTAAATGACACTGAAGATATATACTGATGTGAGCCTGAATAAATTGAAAAAGATGCACCAATTTTTTAATTGAAATGTCTCTGAATTTGTATGTTTGAACTATTGTTGAGCTTTTAAAAAGATTAAAACTGACTAGTTTGTTGTGTCAAAAGTGACTGAAGATCTAAATTGTAGATATTTGTTTCCTTTCAGAAAATTGGAGCTATGATCCGCTCGGTGTTTGCTGTGCTTTGTTTCATCCTGCTGCACATCGGAGCTCAGGCATTTGAAATTTTGCCTGGAGATTCTTTAAATCACCAGGAAATTACAGAGCAAGCGATTCTCAATGCAACTGTGCAGGCATGCCGCTCTCTAGCCCAGACTGAAGGAACAAGCTTCAACAACCCAGTAGGAATACACTTACATTATTCTTTCTAGGAACTGATCTCTTTTGGTAACGTGTGAATGTGCGTTTTCAGGCTCAGCCTTTCACTGCAGAAGGCGTTGCTGCTTCCTGCAGCGCCTCACAGTCCTCGAAGGCTTTCCGTCAAGCCATCACATCCATCAAGCTGAGGAATATCAGAGTGGATATCCGCTATGCCCTCAAACCGAGCTTCCACTTTGATGAGGAGGAGTTCGTTCAGGGAAGGAGGATCATCACAGATGGAATGGTTGCTGTCAAAGCCGACAACAGGATGGGGAATTATGAGACCGCAAGGGAGAAACTGGGAGAGATCATGCATCCTTTGCAAGTATTCAACATCATTTTTACTTTTTTTTTAAAAGGTTGAAATCTTTGTGGATTGACTGCTAATTCTTCTTATCAATGTTAAAGGATTTCTACAGTCACAGCAACTGGGTGGAGTTGGGAAACACGCTCCCAAACTCTAACCTGATTAAAGCAGAAACCAGCATTGGCAACATCGCAGGTAAAGAGATGGCATGAGCTGATGACCCTGCAGAATGCAGTTTGTATGAAATGGAGTGAAACCATATGTGGTTTTACTCCATATCAGATCAAAGCAGAGCCACCTGTCGCAGCTGTGTTGGCAACGACTGCACCAACAACATTCTGGAGGACATCATCGCCGGACAGATCCTGACCTCTGGCTACTTCGGGCTTCTACCTTTTGTTTCAACCAAGCCACCTGGTAAATTCACATGCATTTCAATATATTAATAACCTTTGGAAATGTTATTTTTCCTTCTTGAATCCAATACTTGGGTCATTGTCCAGCTTTGCCAGTCACAGATTACAGATTTACAAGTTTAAGAGGAACTTTTACCTTGCAGCACTTCTCTGACTCAAAGATCTAATTGTTTAAAATAGAAAGTGCTAAGAGGAAAAATGACTAGTTGAGTTTGCATGTAAACTGGTCAAATAATATATTAATACTTATAAAAAAGGTGTAGGAATATGAGGTGAAGTTTTAGCTGGTTGTTCTAACACACCACAGTAAACTGGTTTATTTGCTTGAGATTTAAGGTTTAAGAAACAAACTTACATTTTAAAATTTGATTTTTTTTGTGTGAATTCAAGCGTTCTTGAAAGGATCCTGCTAGCTTTAAGGGATTTAAGCGGTAATTACTAGACTTTTGTTGTTTTTCTGCTTTGGTTTTTTCCCCATTCATGTTTTCCCGAAGCGATCTGCTCACCACAGCCTGAGGGAAACCTGTCAGACCTCTGCTGCTCTGGGTTCAGCAACGATGTACATCTGAACGATGAGATCAGCTGACTTACCAAGCAAACTCAGATGGGTTTTCCAACACCGACCAGTTGTGCTTTTAGCCCTCCGATGTTTCAAATGCAATTCTAAACATGTGGGTTTTTAGTCTAGATTTAAAGGCACTCGGTGTTTCAGATGTTTTGCAGTTTATGGCTTCTATTTTCTGACATGATGCTTAAATCAGCCATTTTATTTGTGACATACATTAAAAGATACAATCTCCAGTGGACTTTAAAATCTCTTAATTTCACCAACATACTTCTTCTAACAGAAAGTTGTTTTTATGTGGAGCTAAAGGTTAGAGGGCAGGAGACCTTCTGACAAAGACTCAAGATAGTCAGAATACCAGTGGAAACATGCAAAAACAGACATGGGTTTGGTTACTGTAATGCCAAAAAGTATCTTTACACTAATGCAAATGTTCAATTTATTTATTTGTGATGCCTGTAAAACAAACCCAACTGTGTAAAAGTACTCAAACTTTTGTTTAATCAAAGGAAAGTGCAGTCATGGAGGATCAGTCGATCAAACCAGTAAGATCGAGCCAACCGGTGGGATTAACAAGGATTCCTTCCAGTCCAGCCACGGACATCTCCACACGCGAGCCGCAAACCTGGCAGTAGCTGCAACCAGCCAGCTTCTGGAGGACATCCGACTGGCAGCTGGAGACCTCTCCTTCCTACAGTTCGTTTGGTTAGATGAATTTTTTTGCGAAGCGATAAAAGCTGGGTAGCTCTTGAATTGCTACACAATGGAGCCATGTTTCCCTCAGCCCACTGGCTGCAATGTTGACACCTTGAGACGCCATGAGACCTAAATCCTGAACATCAGGGCATGGAGTACATCCCAGTTTTCCATGTCTGGCATATAACCATTCATTTTAGCTTTTAACCTGGTTATATTGATCCTGTGTCCAGACAGAGGGATAATCAGTAGCCTAGCATCATGACCTGTTTGTTCTTTAATAAAGTTATGAGCGTTTTGATAAGGAGTCAGAGGAGGACGTGCTGGTCTCAACGTCATGGCGGCGTTCAGTTTGTCACCTAATGCCGAGATTGGCTCAAAACCTTCCGCGATCAACGTGTTGCTCCTCTGCTCTAGCAAAGCACGAACAGTTCAGAAACCATATGAAATGGGGGGAAAGCTGTTTATTAACTGATTAAGTCGTGTTTTAGTAGTTGTTCTTGAAAAACTAATCAGTCACGGCTTGTAGCAGTCCCTCAGACCCAAGAAAACACGGAGAGCTTCGACGGGTGCAGTAGATTCGTATTTACTTATTTCGAAACCAAGTTGTTGAAGTGCACTGAATACACCGTGCTTCAAATACACCGTGAAAACTAAAGTAAAATAAAATGCATTTCCTTAAGTGCTTTTGTTAGACACAAAACATGAATACGTTATAATAATAACGCTAACTTCACAGACTTATAGCGCTCTAAACATGTACCTCGCTCCGCTGTCCAAGTGCTGCAAAGTTTATGGCGGTAAAGTCCGTGCTGTGCTGCCTTTAGCCCATACATGTCCAAAGTCCGGCCCGGGGGCCAAATGCGGCCCGTGGTCAAATTTCATCCGGCCCGCAGCCTCTGTCATAAAATCAATACGTCTGGTCCGCACGTAGAATTAATACATTGGGCAGCAGTACTGTTACCTGCATAGGGCGTAGCTTACACTCTAAATGCTGTTCCTCATTTACCCACTAGAGGGCAGCAGCCCATGTGACTCAGACCATTTGCAGGTGGAGCTCATTGAGCTGCAGTGTGACGCAGAGAGCCGCGGTCGGCACCAGCAGTTTTCTCTCGCGAACTTTTACGACAGCTGGATAAGGACAGGTTTCAAGAGATTCGAGCATTTGGTAAGAAAATGCTAAGCTTGTTTGGATCAACGTTAGGGTTGCCACCTGTCAGAAATCAAAATAAGGGACTCGTCGTCCTAGTCTCATAGGGGGGGTGTGCGCGCTGCGCTTCGACTAGGGTTACCAAGGGACCAGTCCCTATATATATTTAAAGCCGGGAGATGGAGGGGGGACTGCGGCAGTTGGACGCAATATCGCAACACCGTGAGTGAAACAATCACTGGGGCAGCCTACTATATAAAGTACTCGGGGACCACTTCTTTGTTATTACACATAAACATTTGTAGAATACGGAACAAATCGCGTCCCGTTTCGGTTCAGTACGGGACGATTCC
>NW_015113893.1:53165-148675 GCF_001443285.1 Poecilia latipinna | reverse complement strand
AATACGGGACGGTTCCGTATTTTACGGGACGGGTTGAAACCCTAGTCGACGTATTTGTGAGAAGACATTCTCGGTTGTGAACTTAAATAACGGACTCTCACTTACGAGACATCTTGCGCATCAGTACCGCTGCCTTTGAGCCAGAACTGGCCTATGTGCTGCAGTCCGGACCTCAGTATCACATTAATGCAGACAAGTCATTTGTCATTTACAGTAAGTCTCTGAATAAATTTTGTTTTTGTATTTTAAGATAAGTCATAAATTCAGACAAGTTTTCAGTTTTAGCCTTTAGCCTGTTCTGAAGAATGTGTGCTTTAGTCCAGAGTCATTAAGATTTCAGCCCAAAGTGCTGACTGACAGGAGGCTACCAACCATGCTAGAGACACTTCCTCTTATTTTACAGTTTAAATGAAGGCACTAATTCAACATGAACCAAACTACAGCGCCCCTACTGGGTACTATGAGTAACAACCTACAATCGGCATAAATAAAACATGGAACGGACATTTACACGGCTGATTAGTGGGTGCACTCACGGCTGCACACAGCAATGGGTTTTTATATCTTGCTTCATTTTGTTCCATCTCTTCTGAAAATTTTAGGCTGGTGGGGATCTCTAGAGGATCCAGCAAAGCTCTTTGTTTTGTCACAGACACGTCAAAGAGCATGAGCGATGACATTGAGGTGGTGAAGACCGTCACGTCCACCATCATCAACATTGAGGTGGGAACAGAGAACGAACCGTCCGTTTACATCCTCGTCCCATTCAACGATCCAGGTACGGCTTTAGCTTCTCCATATTTAGACACATTTTCTGTCTGAGAAGGAAGAAAACTAAAAACTGATTTGTTTTGTTTGCCAAGGATTTGGGCCAGTAATTCGTACAACGGATGCAACACTTTTCAAGGATATTGTGAACCATCTAACAACTACTGGTGGAGGAGATGTTGAGGAAATGAGTCTTTCAGGACTGCAGGTAATGCTCTCTCTGTTCGACTGTCTTTAAAACCTCAGTTTTTACTGAAACTGATCTTTACTCTATGCATCGTCTTACAGCTGGCGTTAACTAGTGCTCCATTCAACTCTGAGATCTTTCTCTTCACGGATGCTCCTGCTAAAGACAAAGATTTGAAGAACACGGTGATTGCTCTCATAGAGCGGACCCAGACAGTGGTAAGTGTTTGCATGCTAATTACAGTGCATATTTTTGTAGAGCCTTGCACAGAGGATATATCTCAAAGTTTTTTACATTCTGTCACAGAAACTTTTGTGTTAGTATTCTCCCCCTTTACTCTGATGCATCAAAATGAAATGAAATGGTAGACCAGTGTAGTTTAAATCTGGTGATTCTGTGAAAACCTTTGATGTTTTTCAGAGAACTTAAAGTGTCTTAATAACAAAGAGACACACATAGTTGAAATGTTAAAGCAAGTTTGTTTAAAATGATTTTGACAAGTCAAATTACTCTTTGGAAAGAGTGTTAAGAAGAAATTTTTAGTTTGTTGCAAGTCATACATTAAACATGTGTAATACTGATCAAAGCTGAAATACTTTTGCTAATATGTAAAACCTGATTGGTGGAACACTAACATGCATCCTCATGGTCATGCATGGTTGTGGCAGCATCATGCTGTGGGAGAGGCTCAGTTCAATCCCCAGAGGTGCAACATCAACATACATGCAGCTGTAACTGCAGTGAAAAGTGGTACTTCATGGGTTTTCTGAATTACTGACTTTTCCAGTTAAGATTTTTGTAAAACATGATTTTCTTTCTTTCCAGTTGTGCACTGCTTTGTTTTGATCAATCACACAAAATCCTAACAAAATAGACTGAGCTTGGTAACTCAAAAAGTGCAAAAAAATAAAATTAAAGTCAAAGGTACATGAAGACTATTTTAGATGATCCACTACATGTGCAGAATTTTTTTTTCATTTCTTGTGTCGAATAACATTGTTTTTGTTTTGTTTTGTTTTTTTCTTCCCCAGGGTAAACTCTCAGTTTAATTTAAATATTTGTTTTCTTATTTCAGGTCAACTTTATGATTACAGACTCCGTTGTTACTAATCGCCGCAGGAGAAGAAACAGCAACCTGCTGCAGACCAGAGCAATCTCAGAGTCTGACGCTCAGCTGTACAGAGACCTGGCTCAGGCGTCGGGCGGTCAGGCCATCGAAGTGACGAAGGCCGAACTTCCTGTTGCCGCAGCAACCATAGTCCAGTCTGTCAGGTCCTCATTGGTAATGTCAGCCCAGATCTAACTGTGTTTGTGTAAAAGCCTCCTGGTGTAACCTCTTACTGCGATCCGTCAGGTGACCCTTCTGCAGGCGTCCAGGAACCCGGGACAAACCGACAGTTTCACCTTTATTGTTGATGAAACTGTTATAAACCCGACAGTTTACATCACCGGCAGATCCCTCACTTTCACTCTCACAAGCCCGACAGGTGACACCACCGCTCTGTTAAATTTGAGCCAACACATCGATTTGTTTCGGTTTTTAAAATATACAGTTTGCAAAAAAATATTTATAATAGGATTAGAAAGGTAACTCGTGTTGCAACATTTACTTAAAGTATGCTGATTACTTTTTTTTCTCAGGTGTAACTCAGGAAAGCACCGACTCCACAGGCTCATTGATCACTTCTTCAGAGACTGTGGGAAACTTCATAACGGTGCGATTACTAAAGCAAGTTGGACAGTGGGCAATAAGAATGGTGTCAAACAACCCCTACACCCTGAGAGTCGTTGGTGAGATTTCCACACGTTAGCGACCACTTTAGCATTTACGCTAACTTAGCATCTGCTCTTTTTTAGGCACCGCATTGAAGTTAGTTTCAAGTTGGATATTCGATATTCGAGCTCGGCGGAGTAAGCGGCGTTTAGCTCAAGGTTGATCCGATTTATGAACGCTAATGTCGGTCAGCGGTTCTCTATCGCTCCCGGCCGCAGCGCCCGAAGGTTCACTTAGGGACTGTCGACAAATTCCCGAACCAAACACTCCTGTCAAACAAATGTTAATCAATGCCATGAATTGTAACCAAATAACTAATTGTCAGTGCTAATTCATGCTTTTACATGACACACAATATCATCTAATAAATTTTAAAGTCATATACAATATTTTCAATAATTTTAATATTAAATAATATGTTTTCTTCAATAGCTTCCAGATCATCTGACCTATTTACTCAGAATCACTTTGAAATCTTTCTACTAGTCAGTAGAGATGAGGCACAGACATTTGTTTTCCATTTTAAGCCATTTTCCTTTTTATTTTAGGAATTTTTTTTATCAAAATTGATGGTTTTTCTTCAAAATAAAATTTTGTACTTAACAGAAGAAAACCCAAATGTTAGTTTTGTTCTCAGCCACTTAACACACACTATCATGTGTATGTCTTAAGTATTTTTCTTTTCTGCGACGAATATCCACAATTCTGATACTGTAACAAATGCAATGTGTGGAATCTCCATTTACATTTCCTTTTTATAATAAAATTAGTCAACAGCAATTTAAAAATGTATTTTACTCAGTTTATGTACCTGTGTTACACCTGTCATTGTATAAGCATGTCATTTAAGTAAACAGGAGTAAAATAGAGTAACACATCTCTGGTAAAATACGTATTTGTGACCTAAAAGTTACGTTTTAAAAACTAAAGCTAAAGGAAGAAAAGTGATTCTGCAAAAAACAATGAAACTGTCGTGATCTGTGTTTCTGTGTGTTTATTTTTGAGTTCTTCTGTGTTCAGTCCTGTGTAGTCCTGTGTTCAGTCCTGTGTAGTCCTGTTCCCTGAGTCTCTGTCCTCCCTGTTGATTGCTCCCCAGGTGTGTCGTATCCCCCTGATTACCCTGTGTGTATTTAGCCCCACCTGTTGTCTGTGTTCGTTGTCAGATCCTCGTCATTTGTAACTGTTTCCCTGTGCCGTCGTGTCCCACCCTCGTCTCACGTCTATGTCTGTTCCTGTGCTGCCAGTGATTTTCAGTTGTTTCTCCTGGTTTGTCATTAAATTCATCATTTTCACCTTCATCCTGGCTGCCTGCGTCTCACCTCACCAAACCCTGAACCATGACAGAAACGGCAATGGACAGAACGTGCCATTGCTAGACGTTCTGCCACAAAGAGATTTTTACAATGTAACAATCTCTCGACATTTTTAAAACATTTCTGTTTCTTTCACTGCTTACAATATTCCTTTTGCTCCTTCACTTAAATTGTTGTGTGACTTTTATATTAGTCTGTTTCAGCAGAAAAAAATTGACCAAAACTGACAGAGAAACACTTTTAATCACACTTATTACAAAACCTCAGTCTGGATTTACACATTCACGCTTACCTCATGTTTAACTTTAACTCATCTATTAGATTTGCTAAATTTTTAGTTATTCAGAAGCAATAAAATGCTTATTAGATTTTTGTATTTGCAGGTGAGAGCTCTGTTGACTTCCTGTTTGACTTTGTCGAGCCGTCTCAGGGTCCTTTCGGTGGATTCGATGCTCTCGACACGCGACCCAAAGCAGGTAGACTCCTGCTAATCTAAACTTTAACCGTGATTAGCTCAGCAGTAATCACTCTCTGTTTTGTTCTTTAAAGGCGTCAGTGGCACTTTGTTGGTGACTTTATCAGGAAGTGACTCTGCTGCTGTGACAGAAGTTGCTCTGGTGGAATCGACGAAGGGGTCGGAGGAGACGTTGGGAGTTGTGTCGCAGGGCAGCGGGAACTTTTTAGTCCAGGTTGATGTGATGCCGACGGTGGAGTTTGTAGTGAGAGTAAAGGGGAGAGTTCAAGGTTCTGCTACTGACTTTCAGAGACAGTCGCCCACCAACTTCAGAGCTTCTAATCTGACTCTTACAGTGAGTGAAAGTGTGGCATAAAACTCAAGACCAAAAACCTGATAACCAATCAAAGGTTAACATTTAAGCTCTTTTCTTCAGGCCAACTCAGACAGCATCTTGACTGCAGGAACCATGACCTCTGTGCCCTTCACTGTGGCTTCAAGTAGAGCCGATGAAAACATAACCATCCGAGCCACCAACTCGAGGAATCTTGACTCGACGTTTCCGACCGTTTTATTGGTGGAAAGTGGGAACAGCACTAATGGCACGGTGACCCTGCTGGCTCCGCTGAGCATCCCGTCCGGATCCGACGTCATCCTCACCATCGTGGCCGAGACGCCGGACGGAAGTGACACCAACTACATTGTGCTGCGATTCTCTGTAGTAAACTCGGTAATAAAGCCACAATTAAGTCCTTCAAGCAGTTCTTTAAAATATTCAAACCGGTTCTCAGACCAACGCTGGTTCTATCACAGTTCAACAAATAAACAATGCGATGCTTTTCTTGATGCATTTAATGCAACTAATGTTCAAAATTACAACCAATGCCATTGAAACATAGTTGCTAAAAGGAGAGATGGGTAAATATATTCAGCAATCAAATGCTTACAGGTTCTCTGTTAATGACTCGATTTAAACTTTCTGCAGATTGAGTTGGTCTGAAATGCAAATTTCTATTACAGCTCACAAGAAAAGTGGAAACTTTGCATATAATGGCTGCATGGTGTCACCCATCCCTACTCATGTACAGACTGTTATAACTACTGAACCCTTCTGCAGTCATTAGCTCATATATTATCAAAAATGTAATCAAATCATCTTGTTTTCTCCACAGTTAAATGATTTCACCCAACCAGCGTGTCAGCTTCTCAGCATGCAGTCCGGCTGTGTCGAGAACTGCAGCCTGTCCGCTTGGGTCGCCTCCGTCAGAGTGACTGACGGCGACAGCGGGGCGGGCGTCGAACGCGTCAGCCTCATACAGGGCACTGGCGTCTTCAACACCAGCCTGGAGGCCGGGAACGAGAACGTAACGCTGGTGTCCTACGTCGCCTCCTGCTGTGCGCCTGTAATGCAGCTGCTGGTTGTGGACCGGGTCGGCAACGTTGGCACGTGTCAGTTCACTGCCAGGGACTCCGGGTCCGCTGTGGCCTCGCTGTCTTTCTTTCTATGTCTCATCATCATGGGGTTTGGTCAACTTTTACTCAGTGGATTCATGAAATGAATGATTCTAATAATACTTTATAACTTATAAATACTTTATCAACCACTCTGACAAATCTAAACCATCTGGAAAGAAATTCAGGAATTTAAAATGCAATTACTTTCTTTTTTTATTGATATTTGCACTGATGTTTTTATTAGGGATGCAATGATAGAAAAATGTGGATAATCGATATCCAATAATAATGCTGTAATGGCTGATAACCAATATCTACTGATATTATATATATTTCACTCCAGTTTCGACACTTTTGGCAAAAAAAAACCCAACCAAAACAGAAAAAAAAAATCGGCAGTTTTATTTATCGCACCGATTCCAATATGTTAAAAAATGGCTAATATTATCCAGTACCGATATTGGTGCCGATGTAAAGAATATAATCTGATTTAGAAAGAGATGATTTAACAGATGGCTGAGCATACTTCAATTGCTGCAGAAAGGAATTGAGTTACAAGAGTTGAACTTTAATCCCTTATGCTGTGTCATGAACCCATGGATGGAGGGGTGAGAGGCTGCAGGATAAACAGGAAAGGATGCAATGATGTTAACTGTGAGATAAGGTCAACTGTTGTCACAGAATCTGGTGATTAGAGGAAACCACCCCTGTTTTCCACTGAATCGTATGATACGATAACCGCTCACTCTTTAAATAGAAAAGCCAGAGAGTATAAAAATTATGAGAAAGCGGAACCAGGCGTTCTTTGCTCCTGTGTTCGAGTCGACAGCCACATGAAGATGCAGAATCAACGGAGCCCTGAAACCCTGAGGAGATGGAGAACATCGCACTGCTTAGAAAGGAACGAGATCCGTTAGCCCACACCCCGGGTTTCTGATTAGACAGCTGTCCTACGCTCAACCCGAGGATCACAACCGGGCTGCAGCAGACTTGGAGAACACGGAGATCACGGAGTGTCAAGGAACTGAATCCACAGAGGACAGTCAGCAGCTCAACTTTGTGCTGTTCTAAAAAGGATCTTGCCACACCAGGATGGGACTCAAGGATATAAAGCTTTCTGCTGCTGAGATCATTTCAACATCTGGGTATGAGAGGAATTGCATCCCAAAGCTTCGCTTCTCCATTCTAATGGCACAGTATAGAGATATAGGTTAGGAAAGTTATGTGTGATTTTTAATCTCTTATATTAAAATGTTAATTCCATCATTAAAAGAAACTGCATGCCTATTTCCCCCTGCAAAAACTTGCTAATAAATGTATTATAAATTCTAATTAGAGTTGTGGACAGTTAAATTAATTGAGTCACTTCTTGAGTTACTTCTTCTGATTAAAGTAAAATTAATGGTCATGATTCTAGAAATTAGGGAGCTTCGGACGTTTCTTTGGTGTCTATAAAATAATGACCTTGGGACTCACGCTGAGTCTCTAAAATGTATCCAGACTGTAACAAGTTCACGTTGTTGAAAGAGAGAGGGGGCTACCGTTAACGGGAGCGGTTTCTGGAACGAAGTAGTTGCAGGGCCACTCAGCTGACTGTTACATTAACTGAAAAAGGTTGTAGCTTCTGGACAGGAGGCAGTCAGAGTCTGGACACACCTCTCTCGCCGCCGGCTTAAACAGATTGTCTATAACACAATATGTTTGTCTTTTTCTTATAGTAGAGATGAATTAATGTGCTATTAGTCACAGTGTTCACACCATGCAGAGTATTTCAAAAGCAACTAAACATAGTGGAGGTTGTTTTTTTTTTTGTCAAGTGTATCCAAGGTGAAATTTAGTTGATAAAATGTCCAACACTGAAAAAATGAAGCAGCCCGTTTTAAAAAAAAACAGATTTTATTGTGGTTGTGTCTATTTTTACTCTTTTACAGAACACAAACATGTTTTTCTTTTGACATAAGTTTGATATTTTATCACCTGTTTTCTTTAGTCACTATTTACATTTTGAAACGTATTCGGAGAAATCTGGTAACATCTGACCATCTGGTACATGTGTACGCTCTTTTCCTTTCTTTTCGCTCTCTTTACTTATTTTTATTTGGGGGGAAGAATGAAAAATGAAAATCTAAGAGCCCCCTGCGTACACATGCGCTGCCATCTTTTTCCGTTAAACTGTAAACATTGCTAACTTTTATCCTCACATCTGACTTGCCTATGTCCTTCAATTGCACAGTCCCACAGCTCCACAGTTTTCAGTCCATTCAAATCAATAAAGCTATGACTTCACAAATGCATTGCCTTTGCCATTAAGGTACATTCTTTTCAAACTCGGATTAGAATTTTGCAGAAATGAACACAAAGCCTCTGAGTTCGGCTGGAATTTGATTATTTAACAAATTATTTGGATTATTTAACGATATGTTCAAGGAGGCAAAAGAGTGATTTCTTGCCAGTGCAGTGGAAATACATTTCTATAATAACAGTGATTCTGAAATTCAGACCAGTTCTTTAGCTGATGTGTTCACTTGCACATCAGGCAGTACCGTTGGCGTACTGGGAAAGCTTATTCTCCAAGTCGCAGATCCGCTTCTCCTGAGACAAAACTGTGGCCTTCAGATTCTGAATCTCCTCCAGTAGCCTCTCAAGCAGCTGAGGCTGGACAGGAGGAAACAGGAAAGACGGGAAACAAAGGGAGAAAAGAAAACAGAAAGTGATGAAAGGGGGGAGAATGATGAAGAAAGAAGGGAAAAGAAGGTCAAGGGTAGTGAGAAACTAAACCAAAACAAAGATGGGTGCTTTGAAGGGAAAAGTTGTGCACAATAAGAAAAAGGTTCAACAGAGAGGGAAATGTTTGAAAAGCCGTATAAATGTAAAAACATTTATTTAGATGTAGTTCAAGCGAATCCCTGTGAAAACTAACAAATCAGCAGATCGAGCTTTGGATGCTCATCATGTTCAAAACTTACAGGCAAGCTGTTGGTGTCCAAGGCGGACATGCTACGTCTGGTGGTGGGTCTGGAGTCCAGAACGTTCTTCTTTGCCACTTTGAGCTCTCGGCTCTTCGGCGGCACGTAGCCGTCCCTCATGGAGATGAGGATGGGATCTTCGTCACGGCCGTCCAGCCACTCTTCAGGCTCCATGGCGGGATCAGGCCCTGCCGTGTCAGGGTAAAGGTCATCCTGGAAGAGGTCCGACTGGCCCACACAGAGGCAAGCAAGAACCAGAGAGAGATTTTAGTCTGTTTCTGTTTTTAACAGTAAACTGTAGATCGCTGTTGCCACCAAAAAAAATTAATCAAGTAAAGGTAAAAAGTAGCCATTACAAAAGATTACTCAAGAATGAAATAGTATTTGGTAAAAAGTCTACTCAAGTACCAAGTAACTAAGTTATCAATGATTTAATATTAAAAAATTACATCATCAGATGGACCAAATTAAAGTTCAGTGGAAATTTTGGTATTTTATGTATGAAAAATGATAATTCATATGAATAACAAAAAAGGTTTAGAGTCACTTACTTTTCTAGGAACTGTCATGGTGATGGGCTCGCACTTTTTGTCAAGTAGCTTGTATAACCTGGGAAAGAATAAAGGAATAACAAACAGGAAAAGCAGAGCGATCCATCAGCCTCGTGTTTGTTTCCACTTTGATTTTTTAAGGATGGCAAACGATTTGCAGAAATGAGCGTTCATAATGTAACAGAAATTCATAAAAGCCTTTTTTTATCAAGGTGTGTTGAAACCTATGGTTGAAACAACTTGTAAGTAGCATAAAATGCACTTTAGGGGATGATAACAGAGAAAACACAACTTCTAAGGTTAATTTAGTCCAGCCTCCACTAACCATTTTCTACATCAAATTAAGTCGCATATTTTCACTTTTAAAAACAGCGGTAGAGCAGCAGTCGTCTTACCGTGCAATCTCACATTTGGTGACGTCCACTCCTCTCTTTGGCATGAAGCCCATCCCTCTCTGCGGCTCTTTACTGCTGAAGGTGCTGAGGTAATGGACGTACGGCGGCTCCTCCGTGATCTCAAAGTAACGGATACTACTGTCCCCCTGCACGGAAAAACCATTTAAACTAAAACATCTCTCCCAATCAGAGCCAGAAATATAGCACATATTTACAAAAGAAGCCGCATTCAGTGCTTTATATGTAGGATCAAATTAGAAGTTTCCATATGATTAGACTAATCTCCGGTTACTCCGGTTTCCTCCCACAGTCCAAAAACATGACTGTCAGGTTAACTGGCCTCTCCAAATTGCCCCTAGGTGTGAGTGTGTGTGCATGGTTGTGTGTCTCTGTGTTGCCCTGCGACAGACTGGCGACCCATCCAGGGTGAACCCGCCTCTCGCCCAGAACTTTAGCTGGAGAGGCACCAGCACCCCTCCTGACCCCACTAGGGACAGGGGGGTCAGGAGAAAATGAATGAATGAATGAATGAATGAATGAATGAATGAATGAATGAATGGATGGATGGATGGATGGATGGATGGATGGATGGATGGATGGATGGATGGATGGATGGATGGATGGATGGACAAATAGGATCTTTTTCAGTTTGTAGATAAACTGAAATGAGGTGAATTTAAATATTAAATATTTAAATATTTTCTTATATTAGCTTACCTTCCCACACAAGTAGACCATGTTTGCGTCTGCATCATAGTAGGGTAACAACACTCCGTTACTCGTGTCCAGCTCCAAAAGTGCTATAGGCTCTTCAAAGTTTGTCTAAACAGAGTAAAAACAGCCAAAATGTGAAAGATGATCAACTTGTGGTCCTTTGCCTTCTGATGCGGTTTAAAGTGTGTTTGTTACCGGATCCCAGAGGCCGAGCTCTCGCTGGCTCATCCGGGTGAATCCGGTGGTGAAAATGTTTCCGTCTCTGATGAAGATGGCTCTCATTGGTCGGATGCCTTCATGTGGAGCCAGACGTTCCTGTTAGGAAGCACCAGGAACGATGGGACAACAGAAACATTTTCAAGAACAAAGATAAGTCTGTTTTAAATTCTGATTCTCTATCAAAATAAAAAAAAGCCTACATTTATTTTATCTATGTAAAGACTTACTAGATTTCTGTCTCTTTGGAAACATCGCTCTTAGAGAAGGAGGAGATCCCAGCAGGTTTCTATAGTTTCCAAATTAAAACCTTGACTTTGGTTCACACAGTGATATTTTCAAAGGCTGCAAACTGATATGAGGGAATCTCAAAAGCAGATAAAAAGTGGGTGAACTAAACAGGGGATGCAGAGTCACAAAAGGCCCAAGAAATTAAAATACATTATATAAGTCTTTAGATTTTCTTTGCTAGCTTCAAATCATGTTAAACGTATTTACATGCACGCTTGCTTTTGCACAATCACTTGCTTTGTTTTTACTAATTTTGAAATAACTTGTTTTTACAAATTGATCTACCTTATGGTAAATAAGGTATTTATGGTAAATAAGTGTTTAATAAACATTTACATTATGTAAATTTTTGAAAAAGTGATCCGACTCAGTTGCACATCCATTGAATTGCAAGTCAGATATTTTTATTTCTAATAACAGCACAGTATTTTCTGTTATAGTTTTGTCCAGTATATTATTATTTATTATTATTATTATTATTATTATTATTATTATTATTATTATTATTATTATTATTATTATTATTATTAATAATAATAATAATAATAAGGAGAAGAAGAATCTTGTTTTTTTATATGTGTTGGTTTTAACACTTTAATAACTTTTTGTGTGAATCTACACCTTTTGCTTCAATTTCCCCTTCGCAGGACAATAAATGATGTTTCTATTCTATTCTATTCCAGTAAACTTGTCACTGGGTCATTCTACTCCAAAATTAATTCCGATCTTGTTTGACACTTTATTTATAAAACACAACCTTTTTCACTCTTTTACCATACACCACACTGTTTTGGTCACACAGTCACATAAAATCCCAACCAAACTCATTGACGTTTGTGGCAATAAGATGGGAAAATGTAAAAAGTTTAATCGCTTAGTACTTGCTGACTCACCGCCACCACTTCCCTCTTTCGGGGGTCACAGACACGCAGGCGTCGATCCTTACAGGTGGTGCAAAACAAGCTGCCGTTTCGGTTCCAGCTGACGCTGTAGATGAGGTCCGGATGGTCGTCCATGGATATGAGCGGTTCGCCTGTTCCCACGTTCCAGATTATTATCAGATTGTCACTGCCTGGAAGCAGACAGAGTCAGGAAAGAAAGATTTTAGTCAACGCCTTTTCTGGTTCAAGCACATTACGAGTTACATTTACTCCATTATATTTACTTCAGTAAAGTTTCTTGACAAAATTTACTTTTAGGAGTACTTTTACTACGCTGTGCTTTTTTACTTTTAGAGGAGTCATTTTATTTTGAAATATCTCTACCCTTGCTTGAGTAAAGTGTCTGGATTTTCTACCCACCAAATGAAAAAAACAGACATGTAAAAATTCACCAGACACAGACACACACCTGCAGTTTCTGTTAAAGTTTTATAAGTAACTGAAGGAGAGAGAAACTGATTCGGATATGTATATGAATTATTGTCCTTTTGGTCCTTAAAATACCACAATTTCCACTTAACTTTATATTTTGGTCCATCCGGTGATGTAATTTAAAAATACTAAAGTAATTCCAGGATGTCTACTTTTTACTTTTACTTGAGTGATTTTATTTTGAAGCACTGCTGCTCTTCTGTGAGTTTTCTGGTCCTGATCTCAGGTCTGCTGCCTGATGAAGATCTGTGTCTGCGGCACTGAAACCCACCGGCAGTGAGGAGGATGTTGCGTGCGGTCGGGTGCCAGGTGACGATGCCGACCCGTTTGGAGTGACCCTCCAGCACCACGATGGGATCGGACAGGGGGCGGGTCAGGGAGTGATCTGGGATTTGCCAAACCTGGAAAAGAAAGAATATTTTGTTCTCACTGTGATCTGCAAAGCTAACAGATGTATAAAACTTTTATAGAACCTCAAATATCATAAAAAACAGTTTTTATTACTGGTTTTTCACAGCTTTGCAGAGATATTGATGCAAAATGACATAAGTTAATCAATTAAATATTTGATTACATCTCAAGTAATATTATACTAATATATTATGTTTAAACATTTTTATATACATCAGCTTAGAAGGTGGGAACATATTAGAGTAACTCTGTGCTTTTTTGAGATTTTTTATTTCATTTTTCAATGAAGGAGAAATTGCTCTTTTCTTTTTTTACAACCATTCCTTCTTGTTTTAGATGCTGTGCAGCTGGATTTACACTTTTATTTAATTTCTCTCTCCGATAAACAAAGTATTTATGAATTGAATTCCATTGAATTGCAGAGATAAATCGATATATAAATCACAAAGATAAAATATTAAGAATTCAATATTTTATCATGCCAAAAATCCAAAAATATAAACATATGAGAGATTTTTTTTTTTTAACTAAAAGGTTTTATTTTTCAGCTAAATTCAGCAAACAGCCCCACTTTATTTGATTTCTAAATTTGTAGGGAAAAATGATGCTTATTTCATTCTGCAGATTTAAACCATTAATAAAGTTACAGACACAAGTTAAAGCCTGTCGTCTCTTTCTCCTTAAAAGCTCACTTTTAAATCTTTAGTGCATTCTGTATTTACTTAAAGTTTCATTTTAAGACATCTTCACATTAAATCAATTTCTCACAAATGGGTCAAAAAAGGGTGGAAATTTATTTATCATTTATTTTGATCAATTTCTTATCATGATAAAACTTTGATTCATTGATTCCACAATAGATAGTATTTATTGTAGAATCAAAACTGTCCGTATTGTCAAGCTTATTAGTTTTATTTTTCTTTCCACTGTTTGATCAATGAAAGCATCAATGAAAGTTACAATGAGCCATTTAGTGATACAAAATAAATCACATTTGTTATGTCCTGAAGAAAGTTTTTCAAGAGTATTATCTGTGTGATTAGTGTGACACAGTCGCAGCAATTTGCTATTTATCATCTAACAAGGATGCAATAAAAAGTTCTCATCATCTCTTTTAGTGTTATCACAACAGTACAGCAAAATATAAAATAACACTTTATTCACTTATTTATTTTTCTGTATAAAAATATTTCCAGAAGAGTTTGGGGTTTCCTGCATGACAGGTTGCCATGGCGACAGAGGCAGGTAAAAAGTAACCCAGCTTCGTCAGTCTGAAAGTCCATCTTAGAACCCAAGTTACCCCGATAAAAACACTCATCCTGGTTTGTGACTGAGGTACTTGACAACACTCTCACTAATAGACACACACACACACACACGTTTGTGTTGCTATCTTTGTGGGGCCTTTCCATTGACTTCCATTCATTTCTACAGCCTAAACCTTACCTTTACCCTTTTCCTAACCCTAACCATCACATACCTAACCCTAACCCTAACCAAAACTCAATTCATACCTTAGCCCTAACTCTGACCCCTGACCCAAAAACAGGGTTTCCCCCTGTGAGGACCAGGCTCCGGTCCCCACAAGGAGCAATTGGTCCCCACAACGTAGTATATGTCAGGAAAATCATCCCCACAAGGTATTACAAACGCGCACACACACACACACACACACACACACACACACACACACACACACACACACACACACACACACACACACACACACGCACACACACACACACACACGCGCGCACGCACACACACACACACATACACCGTTTGCTGGAGCAATGACCTGAAATAAGGAGAATGACTTCACAGTTTTGGCCTTTCTGCAAATCCACTACAGTAACAGCTGCGACTGTCTGTCTGTGTGCTGTTTGATATAAACAAAGCCCACACACACACACCTAATAAACACACACACACCCACACACACGTAAAACACACACATACTCAAACATCGTCCATGCAGCTGCTGCCAGAAAAGAAGAAGCAATTCAGTCTTCACATCGCGCAGATTCCTGCAGCCGTGACACGACAAGTGGGCGGATCAGTGACAGGTGCTGCGATGCACATATGTTGAAACAAGCTGCCGTTTTACTGCAAAAAATGTTACATCAGGACATATGCACACAGACTTAAACCACTCTGCTAGAATATTTAACATTTAAAAATGAAAATGTTTGAGATGAAGTCGTAGTTTGTCAAACAAATCAAGTTTTGGACAATATTATCCAATTATTAGATCTATGACCAGAAATCTTTGTAAAAAGGTTTCAATCTGATGGATTTTCTTATGAATCCCACCAGACAAAACTCCAAACCCGCTATCTCCTCCTCCAGCCTGCTGCCTCCTTTTAAAGGAAACAGTACTGAGAAATTCAAGTAATATGAATAAAGAAGAAAAGCTAGAAAATATATTTTACATTTTTAATGAACTGCACATAAAATACAGTTTCTAGTGGAGAAAATATATGATACACCACATATTTCATCCCATATTTAGTGTCTAAAATCACACATAGGTGATCAGAACATCATTACTCAACATTCTGAAGAAATGTTGATATTTCAGATATTTCATTTTGTTCACTTCTGACAGCTGAAGTGAAACTGAACCCAGAATTATTAGAAAGATTGTAGCAGAGGTTAAAAACCCTAAAGGCTGTAAAGAGGGATCAAAATCAGACGTTTTACACAGCAACCATGTTCAGCTACGCCTCTCAAAGAAAGACAGAGCAAACCAGAAAATACTCAAATAAATCTATAAAATAGCATTTCAGGACCTACAGCAGGGTTTGAAAACTGATCCACCTCATTCATTTCCTGACAACAAGCAGATGAATCAGGAGATTTCAGCAGATTAATATCAATGCACCAACTTAATAGATCAACCATTTAAATGCAGGGTTTATTCCCCACACAAACAGATCTAAACACGAGAAGAATAAAGAAATGGTCCTGACCATTGCTGTGCAGTCTTCTGAGCAGCTGGCCAGGATGTTGTCGTCATGAGGGCACCAGTCGATGTCCAGGACGGGTCCAGAGTGGCCGATTACCAGCGGGTAGTTCTTATCCACGCGGCCTGTCTGCAGCGCCAGGTGCAGACACATGCAAGAAAGAATATTATAAAATAGCTGCATTTTTCAACTCATTTAGCCAAAATGTAAAGCAATGTAAATATAATTAAAGAGAAAATTCAAGCCTTAGCACAAAACGATTCAATTCAGTTTTTATTTATATTTTATTTAGATTATTCATGTTGGGGTTGAAAAAGCACAACTGTTTAAAACAAATAAAAGACGACTGAACTGAGTCGCATTAAAAACCTTCTGGTTAATCTACCAAATATCTGAACTCTTCCTGAGTTAAAACATTATTATTGTTGTTTCTAAATGAATATGAACTTGTTTTCTTTGCTTTATTTGAGGTCTGACAGCGCTGCATCTTTTTCGTTATTTTCACCACTTCTCATTTTCTGCAAATAAATACTAAATATTTGCTTGTAATTTTAGAGACATGTGTCTGAAATTGTCAGTAGTTCATAGAATAAAAGAAGAACGTTCATTTTACTCAAACATGAACCTATAAAGAGTAAAATCAGAGAAACTGATCATTTTAAGTGCTATATATATGGCAGTACAGTGAAATGAAATTTTATTCGAACATGATACAAATATAAAATAAAATAGTGCACAGTAACAAGAAGTGCATAAGAAAGAAGAGAAAATACAGATTTTTTTGTTTCAGTTAACATATCATGCTCAAAATGGGGTAGGAAGAAGTGAGAACTTATAAACTCCTACCCCTAAACAGTGTTAACACGCCGTGCTGCAGCTCACTGATGATGAAAGCAGTAATGAGTCGCTCTCTCCTACTTTAGCCTGCTATCGAGGTAAAGTGCTAACTTGCATTCTCTCATGCTCCTGGATAAACACCGTGACTGTAGCCACATGCTATCACAGCAGCCTCTTAAATAAACAGTTGAATAAGGAAAAAGAAAAGCAAAAATGTGTTTCTGATTATGTATGAGCATTAGAAATATCCCTGCCTCCACAGACACTCAGCGTATTAATAGATCGAATGACAAGCTGTTGAAAGGGGAGTTTTTCTTGTTGCCTGTTGGGGGAGGAGGATGAAGATCACCCTGCGGCGTATAAATAGCACGACTGTTCACCATGACTTTTCACTGAGTACGAAAATGCTGGAGATTACTTTGCATTTTTAAACTCTTTTCCACAAATTTCAAAAAGATTTTAAAATTTTCTTGTTTAAAATAAAGAAGAGAAATCAATTGAAACTGATTCTTATGATTCATGCTTGTGTTTAAGGGCAATAGATCACTTTGGCCAAACACTTAAAATTATGAAGCCTTAAAGATATCAAAACACTGAATGCCAACATTATTTTAACATTTTTCAAAAGGTCGTCAATTTTACCACCCGCTGTGAAGACTAAAAAACTCAGCTCAAATAATTTCTGCAGATATTTAAGATTATTGGAGTACTGCCAGGAAGAGCAGGTAGAAAAATCTCAGGGTAAAAAGACCAAAAATAATAAAAAAGTTTACAAATATTAGAAAAAAGAAACTATCATGATTTAACAGGCTGGTAGAATTAGCATAAAATAAAAACATGTCATATGATCTAACTGCTTTTATTTAAAGATGAATCATTTATTTATATTGTTCAAAATTAATTAACTCATAGTGACAGGTATGTACAACAATTATCTATTATTTTCATTAGCTATTATTTTTCAATTATAAAATTATTGTCGCTTTTTTTATTTTTTTATTTTGCAAGTTAATTGATCAGAATATTTGATATTTTGCAGCATTTTTGTTGTTTTTTAACTCATAAGACAAAAGCCATGGAGGATTCACTTCATAAAAATAATAAAAACTATCAGTATCACTGGAGCATAAAAACATACCATAATAAATTTAAACACGCTTTAATGTTGTACAAATGCTGTAAATGTAGGCACTTTTATATATTTTTCATTAAAAAATAAGTACGATAGATGAAACGCAAAAAAGCAGCATTCCTTGTTGTTACTATTTTTTACTTTTTTGTAATAATCCCCAGTTTATTTTAAAAACCGTCGCACTTATTTTCTCACTCCGGCCTCGGTCGTCGCTTCCAGCCTTAAAGGAGGACATATTGACTTTTCAAACATTTGGGGTCAAAGCAAATATTTGACCCCACACAGCTGAACGTTTTGTCATGAATGACTGGAGCCTGGAGAAGCTGAATACTACAAGAAACTCAACCTTGAAACAACATTTAAAGCCTCTTCCAGTGAGTCTTGTTACAAAAACTGAAATTTAAAACGAGTTTAGTCGTAGTGGAGTGAAGACAAACCACGAGCATGTTATCAAAATCGAATGACACGTTTAAAAATGAAGAAAATTACACATTTTTTGCAACTTATATTGTTAATTTAATGTATGCAGCCATGAAAAATAAATTGTGTAATTATTGAAAAACATTTCTCTTCTTTCTCCTTCTTTTCACTCATGTAGAGTAAATCTTCTCACAGAATCTGTTTTTACTGTTAATGATAAAATTTGTTAAATCGAGTGAATAAACTTATTGATTTATTGAAAGTCAGAGTATCCCTGGTTTTGATTAAATGCATCTGAATTTGAAGGAGAAAAAAAAGTATCTAAAAATATTCTCAATAAGTTTTCTGGCATTTAACAAAAATAAATAATTTTGGTAATTATGACTGAAAGCAAAAGACGTTTGGTCTGATTTATCTTCAGACATCGAGAAAAAAAATGTGTTTGTGTCTTCTTATTTATAAATATATTTTTTCAGTTATAAATCTGTTTTTGGTAAATAACCTTAAAACAGAAATAACAGAAATTCAGTTAAAAATGTAAATCATCCATGAAGCGTATTAAAATTTACCAGCAGCTGTTATTCAACAAAAAAATCACCATGAGAAACACAATCAGGATGACGTGTGACAGCTATTGTGAATTTCACCAATTACTAACTTATTTTTATTAACCTTAAAAATAATGTAAATGTCCCTAATTTAATTACAGTAACTTGTCATCTGTCACAGTACTTTATATTTAATTCAAAATTTCAAATTTCAAGGTTAAGAGCTTGTTTTTGTTTCCAGTAAATTATCCAAAACAGATTTAATACACCTTAAAATAAAGGCAATAACAGAAATCTCATTACAGTACTTAAGTAAAGAATGACAAAGAAACTATAAAACCTTCAGTATTATTAGTAAAACTTTGAATTTATGATAATTTACAGCAAAATGTTCCAGTGTGTACGGCTTTAAACGTCAACATTAAATCCTTTGACCCACCTTGGAGAGGGGCAGGACGAGGAACGCTCCTCCTCCACTCGACTCGACGATGACGGCCAGAAACTTTGGGTTGACGGCGCAGAAGGAGCTGTCCCACGTCACCTTGGAGACCCGGATGTCATCGTAACCCTGCTCAGCCTTGACCGCCTGCCCGAAGACGTGGCGAAACTTACTCTGCCGCACGATGCTGCGACTCATGACTGGACAAAGCAGGAAGAGAGAGGAGGGCAAGGATGAGCAGAGAGGAATGGAAACTCAACTTATAAGATGTGGCAGAAAAGTAACTCCACATCAAAGTCATTCCCAAGTCAATTATTGGGAATTATTACTTCCCAATAATTGACTTGGGAAGTAAATTATTCTGCTGCAAGGCGAATGCTATAAGTTTAACATTACGTTGTGTTGGTAATTGGGACTCTAAGTCAAATATCTTTTAAGGCATGTTTAATATAAAACAACTGAAGGTAATATCTGCTTGATTGTGCTATAAAATGAAAAATATGTAAAACTGCTCCTTCAAAGTCCTAAAGTAGAAGATCTGAGCTTCTACTTGGTCCAGGAATTTCCATTTCTTAGTTTCCGACTCGTCGTTAGTGGATTTCAACGTGAAATGTTAAGAAGTTCTGCTTCAGCCTAATTTTCTGATATCTCAACTTGTGATACACAATAAGATTATATTTAATTTTTAATTAATTATTTTTGATTAATAAAGTATTTTTTAATTTAAATTCATGGTAGATTCTTTGATAGTAAAATAGTCAGGTCCTAAAACTTCCCCAAACCATGACACTTCCAGCTCCGTGCTTCACAATTCGTGTGAGTCCAAAGTGACCTCTGTTTGGCTGTCGAACAATGCAGAAGATCTGGTCTTTGTCTATATTCTTTCTACCAAAATGTTTGTCCTTTATTCAACTTGTTTTTCTTACAGATGAATATAAATTGCAGTTTGGTAAACGATTCAGTTTTGTAGTTTTCCTTTGAACTCATAAACCTACAAACTGCCTCATAGTTATTAAATCCTTCAGATTGTGATGCCACAAAAAGGAGTAAGAAAATCATACTTCTTTAAAGAAGTTAATCAAATGTCAAAATATAAATTCTAATCAAAATTTATTTCTTCCAATTTATTCAAGTCTTAGTAACGTAAGAAATGTGCTGGAGTTTCATTTTTGCAGTGTTATATGTATGGTACAAACATAAATTAAACATTTTTATTCCTGTAAGCAACAAAAAAGTATTTTCTAATTTGTGAAAATTACTTTTGAAAGAATGAGCGCAGCCATTGGTCACCTGTAATAATTAGATCCACCACCAGAGGGCAGAATATCAGAGTATGACTTTAAACAACAGGTTTTTAAGACAAATACAAGTTTTGTTAAATAGTTGAAGGTCTTAGAAATATGCATATAAAAATTATAAGTTTGCATTTCTAGGGATAAGGAATCTAGACTGAAATCTTACATGTAGTTGTGATTCTGAGATTGTTCTACTTCAACCAAAACTAAATAAAAAATAACCAGTTTGAAAGATGGAAACTTTCTACTTGTTTGCATTTAAGGTTGTTTTTGTATCTGTAATTTTGAAGATTACAGATTCTTCAAAACACTTTAGTTTGATCGTTTTCTAAGAAGACATTTTAGTTTCTCCACAAATATTAAAAGCTACTGCCGTTTTCGTGAAATAGATGTTTCACCACACCCCAATTTATACACAAGTAAAGTATTGTTAAACAATTTAAATTCAATTAAATCTTAAATTTCAATTAAATAATTTATTTTTACTTACTCTTTAAAGAAAAAAAAGATGAGTTATTTTACATGTATTTTTTTGTTATTTTTTGCTTTAGCATTTTCATCTTGAAGTTGAAACATCTTCTGCTTCCATCATTGTTTAACTGAAGCAGCTTTAAATAACCCTGAGTGTGTGTTAGCTACATCAAATAACAGCCCATCTGCATGTTTTAGCTCCGTTTGTTGACTGACAAGTAGCTGTCCTGTGGCCACTGCAGACAGCAGATCTCTAATCCTCCAAAACAGCGGGGATATTGTATAACCGAGACGATATTAATAGTTGATTGTCCCAGCAAACACTGTGTGCGATCAAAACATCAAAAGCAAACACACATAATATGGATAGAGCAGATATAAGGTGGGAGAGAAAATAAAAATCTACCTCTGTTTGGATGTTATCCTGATGACAGCATGACAATAGGCTTCGGCTGCACAAAGGTCAAAGGTTAAAATTAAATCTAAAATAAAGAAGTCGACTATTTTAGATGCTCCTTGTTGCTCAGGAAGGTAACCTTTACTCTAATTTTTAAAAAGTGTCAATATATGTATTTTTTTTTTCATCTCTAAAGGTCTTTAAAGTTTCACTTTGGCTAAAGAACTTTGGTTTTTCACCCAGATTATTTTCAGAGGACAGATTTTTGCTTATCAAGCCACTTTAATCCCAGACCTTTGAAACATTTTGGTAGAAAGTAGCTCAAACACCCAAGCAGCATTATTTTTACAAAACATGTAACTAGAATTATTATTTAATCACCAATTGCTGCCAGCCTGTCTCAATAACACAGTTTGATCCAGTTTCTTTGGATAAAAAAAATTATTTCATCACCACGGACTTGGAGTAACGCAGCCCGGCCACCCCTTATAGAAAAGAACAGAACTGCTAAGTGGTTGTAAAATTGTTTTAAATAACATTTTGATTATGAAGTACAAATCTTTTTCCCAGTCCCAGTCCCTGTCAATATTCTGTGACAGGGACTGGGAAATAGGTCAACAAGCAGTCAATATCCAAAGAATAAAGAAACTTTTAGAGAATGTACAGCACAAATGTGTTTCTTATAATGAAGCCTTGAAGAGAGTCTGCTGAAACTGAGACTTCACAGTAGAACATAATCCAGAAATGACCTCAGAGACGAGGGGAGAAATGAGTGTGATGAGAGGACAGAAAGCCCTCGCTGCTTTCCTAGAAGCTCTACTTTATCTAGAGATTTACATTCCAGACTGCCAACTGTGGGGCGTTCAGGGTCCCTCGATCCGCACCTTCAAACTCTGGTTTATGTTTTTTTTATATATATATTTCAACAATGTTAAAGCTGGACTGCTGAAAAAAGGGATTTTGGAGTGTAATAAATATCAGACATTACAGTTATTTCGCTTTTTATCGAGCACAAGATTTTCTGAACTGCTGGATATAGTGGTTGAGAAAATTGTAAACATTCAATGCCTAATTTATTTGGATTAAAATAATCCTAGGCTAATGTGTTAACGTTGGGTGACACGTTAATGAATATATCAACAATGTACGAGCCACAACAAATCTCCGATTTGGAGCAAGAACTTAAGTTTGTATTTAGCTTGAAGTAGCTTAGCAACAGCTAAGCTAATGTCAGACTAGCTAACTAGCTTCGCTGCTTAACTCTGAGGCAGTATTTGCCAATGAACATCTTAGCTCTAATTTTAGTAAATGTAATTGTAAAAAGTTTGTTACTATAAATCAATTCTTATTTTTTTCTACCATGTTTGGTTTCATAGGTGTGTTTGTGATTCTACTGCCAACAAGGTCAGCAGCAGAAGATCCAAAATAAATGTTTGCAGATTAAAGACTGCACCCATGAAATGTTTATTTCACAGGAAGGTGTATTTGGGATTGAGCTACTGGTTTTAAGTGAAGGAAGAGAAATTTGAATGAATGCATGTTATTATCCTGTTGTTTACAAACTGTTAATGGTGCTGGTATTTTGAACGTCTATTTCATGAATTAAAAATAACATTTCAAACGCTGCCAGTCAAGCTTGTACCGGTGGCCTCCCAAACCTGCAGCAGGGTCAGCTGGTGCTCTGAGTTTGTTTTTGATTAAAAATTTATTTTTACAAAGAAAAATGTTTCTGTCATAGTAACATAGCTAAATAAAACTAAGGGTTATCTTATGGCCTAAATTTCACAGATGCTATTTTTTGGTTTATATGTATTTCGTAGCACAAATTTACAGGCTATAATGAGTTTTGTTTTGTTTTAATCCTAGAAGGATTGTTTGCTTTTTAACAAAGGAAAACAATCATGATCTGCCACTGTAGCATAGCTAAATAAAACTTTAAATTATCTTATTCGTTTTGGTGTGTACACTTCCAATATTTCTAGACATTAACTTTGTTGAGACGTCTCTGAAATAAATAAAAAAAATGTTTTGCTTTGCTTTTTACCAACTAAATCATGTATTTATTGAAATAAAAATGGTAATTATATGGGTTACACTCTAACAGTTTGTTTTAAAAGTGCGCTGTTTTGGCCTTTTCAGTAATTATGTGTAACTGATATATCCATAAGTGGGGAAAAAAAACTCTGAAAACTGTCTTCTGTCTTGTACAGGTTAATGAGATAGCCCTGTTCGTGCGTGTGAGAGCTGCTCATGGCACAGAGCGAAAGAATGACACGGCCACTTTCCTAATATAGACATGACAAACCGATGCGTCCCACCCGGAGGGCCCGCTCCTCCCACCTGCCTGCAACGTCCCAAATAGTCCCAGAAAGCAGGCGGAGGCCCCTGTGGCGCTCTGCCGCTAATGAACAGACAGTAAATTTAAACAGCCGCTGCGAACAGCCTGTGCAAACATGCATAAACACCGGCTCATAACTCTTAGAGGTGAAGGGCGTCAGAGGTCGGTTGATCTACCTGCAAAACGCGCTAAAGAAATGGCAGCAGTGCAGAGTCGCTGAGTGCTGTCCTTTCTGTCTCCATGCGTCAGGACGCACAGCAATAAATAACCCGACGCACCTCTAACGCCAATGCAGCAAACACCGACACGCAGCTCACCTCAGGTTTTGGGGAGTCCCCTCTTCCCTCGAGAACTTCTTCTGCGGTGTTGCCTCCTTCTTCTTCTCCTCCTCCTCCTCTTCCTCTTGATGGCTTGTGAGTTATATGAAGTCCCGCGGTCCGCTGTCCTGAAGTGCGGAGTCCTGGCGAGGGGACGCACTGGGTGACTGCGCGACGCTCCTCGGCAGGGGGAGAGAAAGAGGGGAGACAGCGCCGGGGCAGAGCAGGCAAGACAGGACGGTGGGAGGGTGGGTTACCGTCTATTTTAGACCAGGCTCCGTCAGTACGGGGAAACGCGAACATAGGGGCGGGGGGGATGTGCGTTCACGGCGGACACTGCCGACCAGAGGTCAATCACTGGTGCCCCCTGGCTATTAGGGGCTAAATAAGTGATACACTGTTAAAACCAACTGTTAGAATTACACGAATAAAACTGATGCAACAACTTTTGATGCATTGAATGCATGTGGAAAAGTTAAAGTAAAAAAAAAAAATCTATTTTATCATATTGTCTGAGTGATGTAGACAAAATTATATTCAAATTTGGGTATTTTTAAATAAAATTAGTAAAAATAAATAGCATCTTCAAAAAAAAAGTTACAACTAATTTATCTGTTGAACACTTTAGAAACAGATAACATAAAAACTTAACTGGTGTTTACAAGCAATCTTTGAACATCTCTTACTTTAAACAATGGGACTCTATTGTGAAAGCTGTTTTTTGCTACTTGGCTTGCTTACAATGCTCTATCATTTATATTTAATTTATAATTATTTAATTGGAAAATCATTTGACTGTACATAGGAGGATTTTTGTCTCCAACGTAAACATTCACTTTTTCTTCCATTTGTTACATTTTCCATTTATGTTTCTATATTACCAAAAGCTCTTTAATAAAGAACATTGGTATTTTAACATTTTAAGGAATTATATACAGAATCAAAACATATTATGGTTCTATTTTGCAACTTTTGAGTGATATTATGCTAGCTGGGAAGTTTAAGGGTGACAGAGGATGCCATCTGGAAATATTAAAGCAACATCTGAAGAAATCCATCAGGAACTGAAATCAGTCTTCCAAATCAACAATCAGTGTAAGCTTGCATAAGTGACTGAAATACAAAGTCAATGTTTTATAGTGACCATCAAAGCCAGACCATTAATGGGCAGAGCCGATGAGGTTTGCCTGACCAAGATGGCCGACCTTCCTGACTGAGTTACACCAGTTCTACCCAGGAGGAAAAGGCTGAAATCACTTTATAGTTTAAAGCTAAAATAATCCAAAACAAACTTTTCTCTCATTGTTTTACCAGCAGACTTTAAGGCTCTTTAATAAACTCAGGGAAAACACGAATTTTAATAATCTCAATTTTTATGGTCACAGTTGAAGCACAATATAAAATATTTACATCAACGAATTAAAATAAAATCCAAAATGTGGTTGACATTACATACACACACACATACACCCGACACCTACTACCGCCTAAGCATGCTTCCCGAAAAATAGCAAACCCACGTAAAAATAAAAAGTCACAATCAAAAGTAAAAAAAAGGGAGTAAAGTGCATGTATGACAGACGTCCCTGTACAGATATTTCTGATTGCAGAGAAGCTTCACTTGCCAGTCACAGGCACACTCCTAAAAGCTGTACTAAAGAGATCCATTCAAAATAAAACTAACTCAGTCACCGACACATTCCAGATGTTTATAAAAAAAAACACGTAGTTTCTAAACACTCAGAAGACAGACTTACATCCAAAAGAGATCACAGCAGGAAACTCATAAATATACACTCTGCCATTATAGCCCCCCAAAACTACCCTCCCTCCCTCACAGCTAAACACACGAGGAATCAGCTCTGATCGGCTTCAGAGCTGAGAGAACAACGAAAGACACCAGGTTTTGTTTCCAGTTTATCAAGTGTAGTTCAAAATTGTTTCAGACGGAGGAGGACATTCCAGAAAACCAGAGCCTGACGACTCCGCAGGTCAGATTTGGTTGAGGTATTGATATTGTGTTACGAAAAAAAAAAAAAACATTCTTCCACTCTTTCTATTTCAAAATCCAAAATTTGGGTTTCCACTTCCTGATGAAGAAGCGTTTCGAATCTGCATTCAAGAAACGGTTGGCGGTTACGATTTCTGCCTGATTTTGACAGTTACGCAAAAATATTGGCGGAAAATGAATAAAACTCTCCAGAAAATATGTTTTAAGAAACTTTAGCAAGAGGCAGAAATAACAGAGGCAACATCCCACCTTCCTGTGATATACGAGAACGATCAAGAAAACCAGCAATGATGGGCACAGGGAGTATGTACAGGCTCAGGAACAAGTTTGGGTTTCAGGTCAGGCGATGGTTCTTGTTGTTTAACTGATGGTGTCGCTGATTTCACAGAGGCTCTTGGTGGATCTGTAGGGAAAAAATGTACAAAAACAACAACTAAAAACTATCCTTTAAGGCAAGAGGCTTCGGTTTGCTGAATAAATCCAACATGTGCACTTGATTTCCACGTAAGAGGTGCACGCACACAAACACACGCATACACACACAGTGAGGGTCACATGGTGTTGTACAGGGTGCCAACAGTTCTTTTCTGAAGCTGCCTCAGCGGGTGAGTCTTCCCATACTGCTGCCTGTTGGTCAGAAGAGTCAGCCCAGGAGAATGTAGAGAGTCTTGGTCAGCGTTTGGAAGTTTTTTTGACGATGGAAAGCCTTCTCCAGCAGTAGAAACGTTCTTAGCTTCTGGATGTTTGCTGCTGAACAGAGGAGAACTGTGCACTCGCTGCTTTTTGGATTCATCACCAGCGGCGTGGAGAGGAGCCTGAGAAGAGGGCGGCGCTGCAGCGGAGCAGCTGCGCTCCAGCTCAGTCAGATCGTTGGCTAGGAGCTCCAGGCAGCCCAGTTTGGCCAGCGACGCCGAGCGCTTCATCAGAGACGGCGGGGTCAGGCCCGCCTGCCGGATCCTGGCTTCTACCTCTCTGACCCTTTTCTGCAGGCTGCTGCCTTGCTTCGGAGCGCTTCCTGAGCCCTGGCTGAAGCAGGCTCCCGCCGAGCCGACCTGCTGCAGGAAGACACCCAGCTCGCACAGGGTCTCCCACGTCTCCCTGAAGGCGACGTCAGCGTGGAGTCCCTCGGCGTAACAGTCCCAGTCCACGCACGACTCAAGCTCCGTCACACCTTCCAAACACAGGAAGTTTACCGACGCAAAGGGAGATGGTGCAGAGTGTTGGAAAGGAGAAGAGGTAGACAGCAATCTGGTGTCAGCAGGCTGGAGTTTGAGTCCCTTTGTGCTTTTCTCTACATTTCCCAGAACCCCCCATGTGCTCCCCCTTCCAACCAGTCTAAACATGCCATCCCCGCCCTCCTGCGCTCCCTCCACAGACACCCGCGGGGAAACCGATGTGTCCTGTGGCACTGTGGAGTGGATGCTGTTTGGATGACGCTGGGAGCTGCAGGTGCCGCCAGAGGACGAGGCCAACGGCGTCTCGTGTTCCCGTTTCATCCGCTGCTCCAGCTGTTGCGTAGCTCGCCGCACAGACCCCCTGGTCCAGTCACTGTAGAGGCGAGGGGGGGCGGCCTCCTCGTCCTCTTTCTGTTTGGATTCCTCTCTTACACTCTTGGCCTCCTTCTGAGGGACAGCGTCCAGATTCTCCATTTCCTGCTTCGACCTCGTCCCGTCTTGGTCGTGGGAGCCTGGTGGTTCTGGAGGGGTGAGGGTCTCTGTGGGGTTCACTCCTGCGACCTGCGCAGGAGCTGGGATTTCCTACAGAGCAGAGATCATTCAGAAGCAAAAATATTAATAAAGTGAAACCAATAAAAACACTTTTGACCTTTTCTACATGCAACCACTAGAGGGCACACTTGAATCATGAGAATCTAAATGCTTATTTGGAATAATTTCAATTATATATTGGTATGTAAATGCAAAATTCAAACATACTTGAACACACAAAACTATCATTGAGACGTTAATTTAAAAAAAAAAATCCAATTCAAAAAGTCAAACTTATACTATTCATTATACAAAAAATGATACATCAGGGAGTGTCCAAGTACCTAAAGTAAAGTTAGGTGGAAGAAAAAAAGGTATATTAGGAAAAATGAATTCATTCTACAAGGATAACTGAAGCCTCGATAAGCCAACACAAGAGCAGGGAGAGATTCACAGCTGTTGCATTCTTCATCTTAACCTGAACCAGAGAAATCATCAAAGAACTTGCCTGCTTATTGGTTCAAAGGCCTCTTAAGACTAAATATTTTCTACATTTCACTTAGAAATTACAGATCTCAGTGTCTGAATGTACAGCAGAAAAGTTTCTTCTGTGGATGAGCTTTAAGAAGATGCTGATTTCACTCTGCCACCAATGCCAGAACTAATGATCATGGTGTCACTGTTGCATCAGTGCCAGAAAACTGACTCGATTTTAACCACAGAGGAACAATGGCCAGCTGCCAAGAAATTAAGAAATGTACCACTTTGTGCTTAATGAGTTCATCTGAGTTAGACTTTTTGAATTGAATTACTGAAAATAACTTGTTTTCAATTATATTTAAAGTTAAAGATATGTAAATACTGTAGGATTTCTAAGATAATTATAGCTTAACTTCTCAGAAAATCCACTCACTCTCTCACTCACACTAAGGACAAAGACTGAAAGAAGGTATAGAGGGAAACTTACAAGCAATGGTTACCTTTCTGTTCTCCTCCTCCTGCCCCCCACTGTTTATGTCCTCCTGTGGTAGATGGTCTTTGCCACAGCTCTTCAGCTGCACAGCAGCACTCTGAGTTTTGCCATCGTGACTCATTCCCTTGAATTTTTCCCTGGCACTAAAAAAGTTTATGTGATCTGCACTATGGCCGAACAGCAGCACATTGTCCTGCGGAGCCGCGGGGGGAGAGCTGCTGATGTCGTTGGAGGACGGCGGATCTGAGCCACATGTCTGATGATCGTCCGTTTCTTCAATAGGCACTGGTGCAGATAAGCAGTGGGGTCCAGGCTGGTGTGTGTTTGGTGGCTCAGGCTCAGAAGCCTGCGGTTTGGCGGCTTCATTCGTGGTTGATTGATCTGGAGAGGAGGGGAGGTGGTGAACAGAGGGAGATGGGTGAGGGTGGCCCACCAAAACGCTTTGTGCAACAGTCACCACGTCTGTCCGCTCAGGCTTAGGGACCACTGTAGCCGCCCTTGGCTGGGAGGGGGGAGGCGACGATGGCTGCTCCTCTGAGTCACACAGACCATTGGAGAGGGTGGGAGAAAACACAGAACCAGCTGTGGAGTCGGGGTGGAGGTGGGTGAGCTGCCTGCTGGTGGCCGTATGAGCCTGAGAGGATTCCTCCAGGCTCTTAGCTTTAGCATCACCTGACAAAGACGGCGGATCATCAAAGGCAGAGGAGCCGAGCCGACTGGACTGGGTGCCGGTGTCAGGCTGGCTCGTGGAGTATGTTGCTTTTCCAGCGCTCTGCGACGTTCCCAGAGAGTCCAGCAGATCTCTCACAGAGGGGCCAGGCATGCTGCTGGCCTGGTTATGGGGGTCAGCGCGACCCAGGCTGTTGGGTTGGGCGAGGGACTTGGACAGGGGCTCATGGTGCTCAGACAGATCGCTATCAGAGTGAGAACGCCATAACTTGTTGTGCCGTTGCTTGCTACAAAATAAATGACAGATGTAAAGACAAAATTAACTAAATTTAGCAGAATTAGTTGATTCACATAATTTATGTCAAAGTTATGTCCTGTTGTGATAGCTTATCGTCTCAACAATGATTAAATTCTGAAAATGATTTTTATTATTTAGATTTTCTATCATCAACCAACCAGTCAAACACTAGAACTCTAACATTTTCCCTTTAATAGGCCAGGATTGGTGAATGGTAAATCAAATTAAGGGGAAAAAAATAAAAAACATTTTTGTGCATATACAAAAATTGGCATTCATCTACAAAAAATGTCTGATTTAGTGAAGCTCTGTTGTATGTTGGATAAGCAGAAACACATCTTCCATAAAAACCTCAAGATATTATTATTATGTTTAGGTGTATATTTAAATTCAAAACTGACAAAATGACTAAAGCAGTAAAAATCCCTCACAGCACAGACACTAAAGCACCAAATAAGATGATGGATTCAATCACATATTCCACTAAATTGCTAAAATAATAATGACGTTTTGTGTTTTTTGTTCCAAATATCCAGTGGTTAAGATGTTACATTCATACCTGGCTAGCAGAATGCCCTGGTATTCCTCCAGCTGCCTCATAAAGGACGGGTTTGGTTTGGTCACAGTCCGGCGCTCCTTTACATAATCGAAGGCGTTTTTCAGATCCCAGCCGTACTCCTTCATGGCGTACGCGATCACCGTGGCTGCAGAGCGGCTTATTCCCATTTTACAGTGGACCAGGCACTTTGAGCCAGATTTCCTGGTGCAGACCAGAACAATTCAGTTATTCATTGTCATTTTGTGTTTAAAACAAATGAGCTGATTCAGAAGCAAAATCTCAAGGAAAAAAAAAAAACACTTTTGGAACAGAAAAAATTAGCTGATGGTTTATGTTCAAGTAAAAAAAATCCTTCTCTTGTAAACATTTTTTGCCGATGGTTTCAGTTTAAAGTGAAACTATAGTTGTGTTGATTAATTTGGGATAGAGTTTTTCTGCAGATTCAAATGCAGAAAAATTTACATAATTTACATTATGTAAATGTTTAGATTATGTAAACATTTGGAAGTAAATGAGAGTAATACTAACAACTATACAAAATAATTACAGTTTCCTGATTAAATGTAACAAAATCACTAAATCATAAATTATCACTAACCCTGACAAAACATTTGTCTGTTGGGATTTATTCACTGTAGGTACCAAAAGTCATTGAATGTGACAAAAAACATTTTGTTTCCCCTTTATCCTGTTTTTCCTTATAAACTGAAGTTTATAAGGCTGAAGTTTTAAATCTATCCTTCATCTTGAATATATTTGCTGAAGCACAGCCGATATATTTGTCTGTAAAAAGTCCAGGTTGTGATGTTGTAAATCAAAGATAAGAGTTAAAAATAATCCAATTAAAAAGAACTTTTGTTCTTTATTTTGCTTTCAAAAATTTAGATTTTTATCTTACAACAGGGAAATGAATTAAGACTGGAAACACTGTTCTTGTTATACATCGTTACATATTTTAAAACAGTCTTCATACTTTTCCAGATTGCACAGGAATCCAATAAAACTCACTTTGCTCTAGATATGAACTTGTAGGTGTCGTTCCAGTAAGCAAGCAGGTCGGTGGCTTCCTCGTCGTAGACGCGGATGTTGTGGTATTCAAACACACCGGGGAAGAAATTATCGATCTCCCTCGTTACATTCAGGATGTACTGAACCCTGGAGAGGAAGTAAACAGAGGCTAGATGAAAATAAGAGACTGATTGTCTGCTGCAGTTTAACTCTAAACACACAAAGCTACAATGTTCTCATTTTAAGCATATTTATTCTTTACTGTTTTCATTGCTATCCCTGCTATGGATGTTTCACTGAATGTGTTTCGTTGCATTTTGCTTTTCCTTACCCGCTCTTCTGCAGCTCTTCCAAATTAGATGCATTCCACTCAGATCCCTGTAGGAAACAAAAGCAATCCTCAGTGTTGTTCTAGGCCTTCCTCAGAGCTTTTCATCAGTCCTAAATCCCATGGCAAGTCATGCCTCATGTACAGTATGTCTTTACAAACCAAACAAGCCCCAAGTACCTTAAAATTGCAAGCAGTTTATTACACAAGACTGCATCAGGTTGCTCTGGTTTAATACACAAGGTGAAGCTAAACAGTTCAAGTGTAGCTAAAGCTTTTTCTGTTTAGAGTAACATCCAAAAGAAGTGTTTTTGTTTGCTGCCAAAATACCAAGAAGACGTGGTCAAAGATCTCCGTAGGACTGTCCATTTGGCCCAGGATAACAATCATCTCTTTGTCGATGAACTCCTTGAACTCTCGCAGGTTGCATGTCATGTGCATTTCCAGCTCTGTCCGGATCTGTGGGACACAGTCAGAGAACAGGCTGTTCAGTTTAACCTAATTTGGAGCAACATCTAAATAAATGACTGCTTCTGCTTGACAGATCTTTACACCAAGCATCTGAGGCAGCTCACTTCTTTACAGGTGACATTCTCGAGATCCTTCTGCATCATGATCTCCCTCAAACTGGTTTTTATCTGTCGCTCTGTGAGCTCTCTCTCTGTGGGGCTGGAGAAACAAGACAACATACAAAGTTAGACAAAAGTATTCACAAATGTCTTTAAAAGCACAAACTTCAATGTATTAGGATTTTACATCAAAACCCAAAATAAACTAGAACGCATTTGTGATTGCAACATGGAGTCTGTGGCAAGACCTAAAATAATTTTCTCCAGATGCTTTTAATGTTCAGCAATTTTGCAAAAAACTTGCAATTCTAACTAGAATTGCCTCCAAATAATAGTTCTACAAATTGCTGAGTGATATGGGTTCAGCACAAACACCCTTCAGAATTTTGTAAGGTAGAGAAAGATGGAAAATATTGAAAAATCAATGACACTTTTGCATGGTAGTGTAAATTAGCAGTATGCCAACTAATAAAGGATTTGAATATTTACATATCAGAGAAAAGGACGGGTGAGTCGGCGCGGTGTGACTGCACATCCTGCATGGCGTTCCACTCGTTGATGCGGGCCTGGTCGGAGGACACCCTGCTCTGATAGTAGCTGACCCAGGTGAGGAACAAGCTGCCTGGGAAGTAGTTGTGGCAGCGAGCCACTTCACAGGCCTTGTGGAGCGACTGCAAAGACGACCTGCCAATATGAGTTGGAAAGCGTCACAATTCAGACAGTGAAAAGGTTTTTGAGAATGGAACAAAGACGATGGCAGGATAAAAGCTTTTAAAACAATAAAAAGATAAATTTGCTTTTCTTTAGACTCACCACATGGCTTGCACAGAGACAGGCTTGAATACATGCACTCTGTTGTCTGTTGATACGCTGAATCCTCTGAGAGCAAACAAAGAACAGAAAACTTTCAGTCATTTTGCCATCATTTGCTTGCACTGTGCTCAGTTTCATCATGTTTAGAAAAGTCTCACCCATCTCCATCCAGGTGTATTAAGGTGTCACTCCATAAAGGCAAAACCATACCAACTGAACATGAGCTGTAAGGAGAAGAAAAACCCACCATTTTACAACTTTATGACATCATCAAAGCTGGAAACATGAACTTGGGTGCATCATTTTCTCACCTATCAATGGGACTAAAATCCATGCCTAAAACCACGCTCTCCTCCGTGTCCTGGCGCCCGATGGTTGAGACCACTACCATGTAGCGCGTGGCCTGAGTGCTGGCGCTCTCCAAACGAACCGCCTGGAGCAGGAATGATTAAAGTCAGAACCAATTTAAACACCAGCGCTGAAGGCAGACCGTGCTTTGAGCAGCATTGTGCACCCACCAGCTTGATGTTGTCCTCTGGTCTGAGGAGAGTGAACATGGTCTGCAGATGCTGCTGGATGTCTCCTGTTAGGATTCAAGAAACAAGGCTGATCAGACTGAATTAATGCTACATCGTCGAGCTTAAAAAAAGAAAAAAACTAGAGAAAAAGGTAGTTGATTTAAACAGAACCTTCCGCCTCACCTGCATGCTTACTGCGCAGCTGAGTGAAGCGAGAGGCTGAAGTCGGAGAAGAGCCATTTCCTCGGGGCAGGAAGAGAGCAGCTCCTTTGACTGTCAGGAAACTTTCACTGATGCTGCACAGACACAAAAAGGAAATTGGTTGGAAAAAAATGTTAATTAAAACAGAAACACATCAACACCTTTTTAAAAATTTAAATTAAAAAAGAAACATTAACACCTTTTTGGGACTTTACATTTCAGGTACTTTGCACAACAAACATTCAGATGAAGAAAAATCTTACACTGGGGGGTACATTCATTAGCATCCCTGGTGTAGATTGTTAAAAAGCCTAAAAACTGAAATCATTGTTGCAGCACAGTCAAGCTAAAAAAATCCCCAATTTAATATGTTCATTGGTTTATGCCAAGGTTTACTGGGATGTTAGATGGAACTTTTTACTTTGGTCCAATGAGAGACCAAGGATTCAGCTTTTTGGCAATAAAACACTGCAGGCGAGCAGAGCATGAAAATGTAGAAAAGCACCTCATCCCTCACTGTCAGGTATAGGTGGAGGATCAATGCACCAGAACTAAAAGGGTTTTTTTATTATTTGCAGTGAGGTAAATCTACAGTAATAAAATATTTTATCATACATACACATCTTTAAATGTTGCCAGCACTGGAGCCGTTTGTTGCAACTTGCCACTTTAACTTTCACCAATAGTTCAGATACTTCTGTAGCTTTTTATTCCCAGCCATATCAAGCAACCATAAAAATGTTTGTTCAACAATATCTGGTAAACGCCTGCAATCAAAGCTTGGCTGAAAGGGGGATTGCACTTCAAAAGTTCTGTTTTGATTTCAAGTTTCTTCTGTGCTCTAGTAAAAACAAACAAATAATCTCGTGCACAACCATTACAGGCCAGATTTATGAGCTTAAGACAGTTGAGATTGCTATGTGAAACAAAACCCAGCCACATATAGCCATGTTTGCCGAGTTGGATTTTAAGTGTTCCTAAATGACAGAGGCATGACAAAAATGAACTGGTTTGCAAAGTAAATAAAAGCAACTTGCACTTTGACAAACAATTTCTCCTTTATTTTGAATTTCCTCAACTTTTTTGCGATATCACCACTTGTTCACACAAACCTGAACAACTATCTGGCACACACTTTGGCACCTCTCACTAAGCCACTTAAGCCGAGAACTCTTTGGATAATTGAATTATGTAATGGACTTAAGATACCCAACTCAATAATCTGATTGCAAAGTTCTCAGGTGTTTTTATTGCCAATTGTTACCAAAATTCAGTGTAGTGGTGATTATATGTTTTGCTTAGCAAATTGTTGGCATTCTCAGGATTAATCCAACGCTGAAACTCAAGTCTGTTTGTATTTTATGACAGCGGTGAAGGCAGATCCTTTCAGCACTGCTGACTGAGTGTCCATATCCGTCACTCATTTCAAAGCCAGAACATAAACACAGGGCAAGGATGAGGTGGAGAGACAGAAAGTCTGGAAATATAACCACCTGTCATCAAGACAGAGGAGTCATTACAAGACAAAAGGGACAAAAAAAAAGACAAATGTTGGCTTTAGGCAAGCACCTTTATGCTACAAAATTCCACTGTAAAAGTAGAATGTAATGAAACAAACTACATTTTTTTAAGATAAACTTTGGTTTTTCTGTGAAGGATTAAGAGGATCAACAAGGATTACACATCCTAAAAACACTAGCAACACTCAGAAATGACAGCACTGACAGTGTGATGACAATACCCACATGCCACTCTTCAAGACAAAAAATAAATCTGCATGTTAGCACAATGCCATTAGCATGCCTTCAGGATCTTCATACCAAGATCTTGTGAAAGAGCCGAGTTTGCACACACAGACCCACACAGCATGTCTTATGGAAGTGTCAATAATGAATAAGTGCAGGAAATATTTCTTGCTTCGTTGATCAAACACATAAATCACCAATAAATGCCAGCATGCCAGCAGAGTGTTCACCTCCAGAGCTGACAGATTAATTATAAGCTATGAAAGTGTCTGGGGTACACAGTGTGCTTGCTGCCCTAGGCTCCCTTCAGATGCATGGAAACGGAGGTGGGTGGAGGGGAAGAGCATGTGAGCAGGTGAAGCATCTGCAGGGAAGTTTGTAAGGAGGCAAAAGCAAGAGAAACCGTTTCATCCAGGCTGCTGGCATACTTTCTATAAGACATCAAGACTATAAGCCATTTTAATCCAAGCCTATATAGAGGAATGACAAAGACTTAAGAAAGTGGGGTAAATATAACAACTTAAGAGGAGTTCAAAATGGATCAGCAGCTCACATTCTGATGATTTCCGATCAGAACTTACAGCTGATAGATTTCCCCCTGGGAGATCACGGAGTTCTCGTTGAAATAGGGTCTGATCCTGACCCCGCAGCAGGCGCAGAAGCAGCCGGCAGACGAGCTGCGAGGGGCGGTCACCACTCCGGGAGGCATCGCTGCTCCGGCGCTAAAACGGGGTTAGCTATCGATAACCGCCGACTAAAATGCGTGAATCCCACAAGGATTAGTTCAAACGTAAAAACTACGCTAACTCACACTTTGTCGTTTTTTTATTATTATTATTGCTTATGGCATCGCAACAAACGAGTCTCCGGTTGCTGCTTACAGCTGCGCGGTGTTACGGTGCGCACAAAAATAAATAAATAAATCCCGCAAAGACGCCGACACGTTTATTAACAGAAACTGTGACGGAGCAGGTGCATCACCATCTGCTCAGCGGCTACTTTCTCATGTGTCTGCGGCAAGCTGCGGTAAATCCTCCCGCTGAAGGGGAGGAGACACTCGCACGGTCCAATCGGAGGAAACGGCAAGATATGGAGGTCTGGATGACGGATTATCAGGGGGGAGAAATCTTAGAGAGGGCCTCTTGAGTAAGAGACCTAGATTAAGAATTTTTTTTTTTCAAACGTATATTTCAACATACTGAAAAAGGTTGCGTCGCCATTGGTCTTTTTTTTTTTCTCTGACGGATATCTGGCAAAACATTGTAACCTCTGACAGGTTATGTAAATATGACTATTTTCATCATGGCTCCTGAAGGTGGTCGGGCATATTAGGCAGGGAGTGAACAGTTTGCCCTCGAAGTTGGTATTTTAAGCAAGAAAATGGACATAAGTAAGGATTTGAGTGAAGGGCCAAATTGTGAAGGACACAATTGCTGATTTTGTGGGATGCCGCTTTCTCCTTAAAACAGTTTCTGTTCAAGACAGAAAGCGAGGTAAACATGTGACAGGGTCACATGCAGAGTGACCCAAAAAACAAGCCACTACAGCTCACAACATAAAATCTCAATATACAGAGCATCACAGTTTTTGTGAATGGGGCCAAATAGTCAGAGATTTGTCCTGTCACCAAAAAATACCAAACATTTTGAACATAAGGATTACATTTGGACCAAAGAGCAATAAAAAGCCATGTAGAAACCCGCTTTGCTAAGGAACCCTATGAAAACAAAAGGCTTTGCAAAACTAAATTGTGCTGTCTGACAGCACAGCACACCTTCTGCGGTCTAGTCCAGGTCACGGTTGTTGTGGTAGCAAAGAGAAGACAAACTTTTAGGTAGGTTGTCATAATATTATACCCGTTTATCACATGATGCAGTAAAAGCCAGCTGATATAATCAGGAAGCAGGAAGTCTGACAGGTACAATTATGATAAAGCCCCTCCGCGACCCTGAAAGCATAAGATAACTGGATGGATGGATGGATATTCAGATTTACCTTCTTTAACCAGCTTGTTGCAACTTTTCAGCTTCTTCCGGCTTTAACTTTCAAAAATTTGCCTAAGATGTTCCTCATGTTTTCAATCCTGGTAAGACAAAATCCCATTCTTGTGACTCTTGTTTAAGGAGTAATAATCTTCCCTCAGCATGAAGCATCTTGTTAATAGAGTGAGCTACACATTGATCATGTTTATGTTTTCTGATCACTTCTGCTGGGAGAATAGCATAACATATAGCAGGTCTGCGTTTGAGCCAGCTACTCCTGATACTGTGGGCGTTTCCACAACAACAACAAACAACAACAACGGAAAAAGACGATTGAGAAATCAAAACTGACAGTCCAGCCTTCCCATGTGTGTAGTAGGAACCTGATCACCGACTTGGGTCACGCTACCCGTTGATCACACATGGTTTCAGTTTTTAGGCTATGTTACGTGCTGAGGGCAACTGCTTGGCCACCACCTGACAGCAAAACACTCCCCAGGATAAACAACAACTGCAGGGTCTGCTGCTGTGGCTCTTGTATTACTTATTGGGTCAGTCTGTGTAGATATTTATTTTTGGGCATTCAAAGGTCATCTCTGATCTTCTTTGATCAAGGAGAAGATTGCCGAGACCAAAATACTTGCAGCAATCTTTAACCACTTTCATAATCTGATAGTTAACAAAACAGCATGTAAACACACCGTTTACCTGGCCAACAATACTTACTTTTTTCCCTATACAAGCACCTTTACATAGTTCTTGATTCTTTGTTACACACTTTTACAAGTGATAAGGGCGTGTTAGTGCCGTTATTCATACCACACATCACAGGTCGAGCTAGAAAAGGTCAGAGGCCACCAGCGGGGTCATGTTTTTGTTTGTGTTGTTGAAGCCGTTTCTCAAGTTCCATCTAACTGCTCTGTTTGTCTGCTGAAACTCACAGCATCCAATGACACGCGACAAAGGCAAGGATGTGGTTTTTGCAGACACCAGACACTCTACTTACTCTACTGTTGCCACATGTATAAACACATACAGTGGTCTTACTGATCACAGAACAGCCTTAAGTATTTAATTTAAGAGCACACACACTCGCTCTTCAGCAGGAATATCACATGGCTTATTAAATCTGATTATTAACAGTCCAATCAAGGATGTAAAATACTTTCTGCACACTAAAGCACAACAGGGTTGAATTAAAATGCTAAATTAAACCCTCATTCTATTTTTTCTCCATCTAGAGAGTGAGATTATAAGGGATCAGGAATACTGATCAAAACTATGAGAGAATCATGTTTAAATCCTCAGTCTCTTTGTAATTTCCCCTCTGTGGGTCCGCCAGTGAATGCTGCTGCTGTAGCTACCGCCATAAAGTGCTGATGTCACAAGGTTTAATCAGCAGCGCTGCAGTGGGCCTCGCTTACGCAGGCACAACCGCTGCATCACCACATCTGAGTCTGAATGAACGTCTGCTGCAGAACACACACACACACACACACACACACACACACACACACACACGCACATTTTAGCAACAACAAGAGGAATAAACCTGCTCAGATCCCTGCATAGTGGGAAAATTCATTCAGAATGCCGTCTGATTCAGGATCCATCTGAGAGCATCATGGCGTGGATTTAAAAGACAAAGAGAATAATAAAACTAAAAAACACACGATTAAAAGTTTCTATTAGTATTTAGGGAAAAATATAGAGCTGGAACCACACTGGCCTCTGACAAGGGTTTTGTTTCTGCTCTAATAATATTGGATTTATGTGTTACTTTCAACATCGCAGAATTATTGTACAAAAACTTTAAAACATAGTTGGGATTAGATTTTATAGACTTACGTTTGATTATGAACACAATGAACCCATTGTTCATACCAAAATCATGCGCGACGTTCCCCAGGGCTCTGTACTTGGATCTATTCTGATCATTTTTAAATATGCTTCCCCTGGGACATATTTCTAAAAAAACATGATATACAGTTGTACTCTAAAGCTGATGGCATCATGCTCTATTTGTTAATAATATAAATCACTACTTAAATTAAAAGCCGCCTTAAAGAAATTAACTCTTTGATACCCTGCAGCTTTTTTAAGATGGATGTTTCGGATGTTATAAATTTCATCTTAACAAATGAAACAAATAAAAAAAGTAATGTTACTCTTTCAACAAGTCTGTCGGGGAGAAAGATTTAACACGTGCATAAGAAATCGTGCTTATCTTTATCTGAATAAACAATATTATACAAAACTACTCTCTTACACAGAAAAAAAATGCTTCAGAATAAAAATCCTGCACTGCACGGGCATACATGTGAAAACTTTGACTTTTGTCCCACTAAATGGCTATAATTACTATAATTCCACTATTTTGGTGACAGCTGGAGAATTTCATATAGACGTTGTTCAGCTTTGGGTAGAAGATAATACTCAGGTTCTCCACCAGCAGTAACTTCTGGTTACAGTGGCTCTGCAAATCAAAACAAAAGTCCCAGGGAGGAAACAAAGGTTTCTATTGTGAGCTATAAACGAAGACTGTAGAAAAGTTGTGACAGCACTTTAATTATAATGCCAGCTGTCAGGGATTCTTGACCATCACAGCAGCAACCTGGCCAGCTTACAAAACCCAGGTTGGGCGAAGTTAGTTTAACAAGCTGCAAAGACTGATTAAAATGGGTAAGAATACACCTGCATGCAGGCACGCCAAAATACTCCATTCAAAGACTTTCATTCAACGAGCGGCAGACAGAGAAAACCGTGTGAGATCACGAGTGGATGTGATCATCACAGCCCTGGAGAATTTGATTCTTTTTCCGATCAATTTATACTTGATTTTTTTCCAAGTATGAAAAGGAGTCGTCTTCCAGGGGATGTTTTGGTTCAGCCATGATGAGCCACTTAATTTCCATGTTGAATTGCTGTGATTTCCAACAATTTTCTATAATCTGATCAATTGTACATCAGCATGAGGTGGCTTAGCGTTACTTTTAGATCACAGTTCATATGTGATATGATCCCATTCACACAAACAGTGGAAACATGGTGTAATACAAATTCTTCATTAAGATTGTTCATTTATTTATTTCCACAATGTTCACCAAGTTTTACTACCAAGAAAGATCAACTGATCAACAATGGTTCAGTAAATGAGTACAAAATTTGGAGAAATTATAACCTTTGTTTATAAAAATCCTAATTTGACAGCAAATTTGTGTGCAAGTATAGCATTTCTTATACAGTACAGTTCTTTCTACAGAAATAAAAATATATAACCATCAGATTATTCAATAAATAAACTTAATTTTACAGTTTTACTTACATAAACACATAAGTATCTTCAAAACAACTGGTGGGATTTGAAATGTATGAGTGACAGACATTTTCTCAAGCCTGTTATCTCAAGCTTTTAATTTCAGATAACCTTCAGTTATTAGCTTCTGCAGCATCGCCCTTAAACAAGTTTAAGGAAGAAATGTTATCTTCTACTTCTCTAAACTAAAAGCTTTTTCACTGACTGCATGGTGCTGTTCAGAAACAGGAGACATAAATATCACTGAAGGTCTGAGAGAATTTTTAAGTCAAGTGCCAAGTCTTCAAACTGAATGTTGTATAACTGAATGAAATTAAATAAATAAAAAAGATGATAGATCTTCTATATAGAGCTCAAATACCAGATGCTGCCTTATTTTACTACAAATCTTCACATTTTTAGAAACCGATTTGCTTTCAGATCAGATGATATAAAGTTAATATGACATCCGATCGTGTACCTTTAACCATGTAAACACATACATAATCAGGTCCTATATGCAAGGAAAGATTTCCATGCCAGCTGCTCCAACGCAGACGGCCGTTTCTCTCAGTGGGATGGCGCAGAGCTCTGATGACCAGACACACGAATGCTCTGAATTTGGGAATGGTTACCAATCTGTCCCTGAATCAGCAGGGCAGCTTCCCTGACCCACATAGTGACATCAGCCCAACACAGGCGCTGCTGCCCTCTAAAGGACAGACAGAAAATAACCATTAATTATCACCAGAGGATTTCAGGCTTTCACTTGTGATTAAAGTGCTGAATATAGCAAAGGAGTAAGAATGCTTAACATTTAAACACATTTGGCAACGGATGTGATCACTGATCACTGTTGGGTCAAAAGCAGCTACAGCTGTGTTTGAGTGAAACCGGGTAAACCAGCTCTGCAGCAGCGAGGGGCAAACCTGGACTGAGACGTGACAACAGCAGCAACAGCTCTCAGTCACATCAGACTTAAAGAGAAAGACAGTCTGACGCGTCACACAAGCACAAGTTCAACCTGGCATAACAACATTGGATTTAGGACATAGAAATCATAGTCTACACACCCACATAAATATGATAATGAGCTTCGTCTGAGACAAAAAAAACATGGGGTTAAAAATTTTACCTCCTCGGCTGAGAGCGGCGATCATCCTCCCCACTACCGGACTCCTGGGAACAAACAAATAATATATCAGATTATATATAATGCACAGTCTTTATTAAACATTCTAACATCTCAGACATGGCATTATTGTGAAAATGGAAAAAGACTGAGGTAAGTTGGTTTAATCGCATTTACATTTACATTACCAAATTCAACAAAGATATTGGAATTTCATATTTTCCTAACATTGTGAAGCCCTAGTTTAAGGTAAATATGCTTACTATAAATGTCCTTTTTTAAAACTCCGTGTTTTTTCACATTCAAGCGTCAGATTTTTGGCCTTCAATTCAATAGCGGATAAAAGGAAAAACTATTTCAGTTTTCAGGCATCTGTGCAATTTTAAAATGTGTAACACTATTGTCAAATCTGGAGTGTATTATCCTAAACTAAAAACAGCCTTTGTAAGGCACAGTTTGTGATCTGTAATTAATTTTAGTTGTTTGAAAAACATCAACAATAAAAACAATAGTGTCAAAGTTGTCAATGGCATTCAAACCAGATCCAAATGAGAAACCACTGGTTCTGTTTTAAAGGTGAAAACAGAAAGACAATTGCTATTGAAACTGCTGTCATGAAATTGCACTGCTGATTTTATAATAAATTAGAAAACAATAAAAAAAAACATACAAGGTATCATACAGTTAGTTTGAAAAAAGACAGAATCCCAAACAATTTATAGTCAAACATAAAAAAAAATAACCTGTTACGATGGGTGAAAAAGCAGTAACTTTAACATTCACACACACAGGAGTCACACAAAGAGAATAAAAGCACAAGTGGCATCTGTAGAGTAGTGCCCGGCAGAGCCATGCGAAGGGGGCAGAGTTCAGCTCCAACTCAATTTACACACTCTGCAGGAAAATGATCTCATTCTGTTTTTAAGGTGTGGCTGGGCAGAGAATAACGTTTTCACACACACAAACACCAACAAGCAGAGTGATGGGGAAAGCCAAAGAGTAAATAAACGTAATATGAAGCCTCGTTAAATGAAAAAGCCGAGGCTTGGCAGCAGATGAACACTTGGTGCTTATCTTGTAATGCCCGGTACTTATCTTGTTTATTCTAACTAGCCTTAACAACATTACTAAAACATCAGCAGCTTTACAAAAGGCAAGGGTGGATAGGAGGTTGATGGTGGGCAACAATGAGCACAGACAAAAGATGACTGAAGCAAGGAAGAAAGCTATAATGGAGTATTATTTGCTGATTCATTCATGCAAATTGCAAACATGACCTTGGCATATTTTGTATGCAAGAGTAGAAAGAGGATAGGAAGATTTTGACCAAGCCATCTTTGGAAAAAAAGATTAAAATGGTGTTAAACTATCATTGGCAGTTCTGACAACGCTGCTGTGGCTGTAGCTTAATATAATAACCACAACGGGTGGCGCTCATCCTCTTTCAGGCAACTTATCCGCAGGTTTCCATTGTCGGCTGTCAGACAGAACAGCCCAGGAGACAGTTCAAATAAATCCTAAGCACAGATGCATGTCTGAGGTAAACTATGAGCAGCTGGAAACACGAGTCCAATAACGTGATTGCTCTGTTCATGGCTTATTCGAACAGAAATAAAGCATCAGTGAACAAACTTAAAAAGCTCTAATTCGTATACGGTAACATGCGTCCTTGTATCGTTTGGTGGCCATAACATTTAAATATCGTAGAAGTCACAATTTTGGAAAAAATATGTTATACCAGTGATCAGCAAAACGACAGCTCTCTGAATGACTGCACAAATGTAAAGATCTTTATCGTAAAGATGGTAGGTTTTGATTTTGCGTCAGAAGATTGATCTCTGCTTTTTTATGCAGGCGTGTCACGTGCTGCTACCACCTGAACTTGGTTTGGATAAGAAAACAAAGATTTTGCATACATGAAAATGTGAGAATTTTCCAAGGTGAATGGAAATGTGAGGCCTGAGCAAAAGGGGCAACAGAAACTGGGCACATGTTTCTGTTCATGTGCAACATCCTATATTATCTGCCTTCATTAGAAAAATACTAAAAAGATTGTAATCAAAAGGCCAACGGACGGCTTCAGCATGTGTGCGGCACACGATGGATTTCCCCTAACTCAGGCATAGTTCAAGTAAATGTTACAAAAAACATGTTGAGGGCAAATAGCTAATTGGCATTTCATTAAACGTCTTCGCGCACACACATCACATGTATTCAAATACGGGAAGCTGTGCAACTTGTTATTGCAGTATTTGAACACAGGTCACAAGTTAAAAGCATATTTCCACCTGAAAGCATTTCCCTACCATTTACTCCATTACTTCAGCAGCTTTTCTTTCCCTGGCTCAAAAATAAAGCCTCTATAAAATCAGATTAAAACTCAGATTGGCTACTAATAATTGAAGCATTCTCTCCTCCATGCTGTTTGTTTCTGTGCTTCATGAGGAAAACAAGACAAAAAAATGTGTGTGTGCACAGCAAGGCGGTTATCACTATGCCTACTCACAGAACCTGTTTTCCTCTCAGAATACAAAAGGCACGGGGTCAATTTTCAAGGCCATCATACTAAGACTGAAATTCTTTCTGTTTAAAAAGTAACTTAACATCAGCGTCTTATTCAGGAGCATAGCAAGGGGAAAGCAAATAGATTATTAATCTGATATACTAATGGTTTACTTGTAGGGAAACTGTAATTCTGAAACACTTTAGCAATTATATTTGACTGGATGGCGTAGGTTTGGGTTAGTGTTGGAGATTCGCACTATGAAAGCCATGACTCTTTCAGCAGTTTCACAGTGTTGCCACAAATCAATTACAGAGGTATGATGTGACAGGAGGAAGCACAGTGGTCAGCAGTGCTGCCTTGCACCAGGAAAGCTCCGGGTTCGAATCCTTGCCTGAGCTCTTTCTGCATGTTTTCTCCTGCAGTTTTCTTCAAGACTCTAGCTTCCACCCACAGTCCAAAAACCTGACTGTTCTGTTCATTGATCTCTGTCTCTTGTGGTTGTTTTTCCTGTCTGTCAAGCCTGTTTGTTGCCCTGTGATGGACTGGTGACCTGTCCAGGGTTTACCCTGCCTCTTGTCCAATTACTGCTGGAGGTAAGGAACCAGATCACTGGATGGATGATCTAATTGTTTTTATTTAAAGCAGAAAAGTTATAGTTTTGTTATACAAAACAAATTACCTATATAAACTTAAGAAAAAATGAAGACTAACCACTCACTAGACATGGTAATCTTTCTGCAAAGATGACCCAATAAAGTGGCCTGAGATTTAAATCGGACAAGTGACCCTCTGATTAGTGATTAGCTGGCAAACTACTGAAAAAAAAATTCTCAGTATATCCTTCAAAATTTACAACTTGCACAACTTCAAGCATATAACTGCAATAACTAAGACCATTAATGTACTTTTATTACGTGGTAAAAATATATATGTCAACCTCTTCAGCTTGCACGAGTCTTTCAAATTATACAATGACACTTGCATTTCTAAGCAAGCATGTACAGGTAAAAAAAAAAATCTGTAAACTTCACTGCCTAAGGCGTCGCAAACATTACACAAACAGCTGCACCTACACAGGAAGCTTGCATACAAGCCTGATTTTTTTGTGTACAAGTTTGCTTGTAGATTACTTCCTCTCTCTATTTCAGGCTTTCTGAAGTGGTTCCTGTTTCTCTGGACCTTAGACCTCCAAAGGAAAGGACAACTCCAAAAACACCTGTGTTTCTCATTTGCATGGGGCTACCTTCACAACACACCACCACACACAGAAACAGGAAGACTGGTAGAAACTATGCAGTGTGTGTCTGGGGAGGTGACAGACATGCAAAGACATAGACACACACGTCCATATTTGCCCATATACAAAGAAAGTTCACAGAACTCCTTTTAAGAGGAAGCACAAATCCCATGGCATTTTGTTTGTTCTCGTATAGCCGAAACAATACCTCACATGTAGATAAAAGAGAGGAACTTAGTTAAGTGTCTGAGTAGAACATAAGCTTTTTATCTGGGTGGAAATGTACATACAAGAACCATTTTAAAGGGACATTATGTAAAGCCTAATTTGTCTGGAAGGCAATGGTGTGATGCTTTGAAAACTGAATACGACCAACACAGACCAAAACGCAATTTCTGAGCAGGTTTACTATGCATTAAGTAACTAACTGAAAAATGATGTGCTATATTTCACGCATGCGCACGGGTACAAAGGCGAAGCACTTGGAAACAGTCAGCAGCCGTTAAAAAAGACAGCGGAAACGGAGCCCTGGGCCGCCTTCGACGACAAGAACATGTGGTTTAAGGTGACAGTGGAAGCTATAGTGGAGGAGGGTGAATTCAATTAAAAAGCAAAAATGAAAGCGGCTCTCACCGAAACGCAGGGGCTGGAGCTGGTGCTGGGGGTCGGTGAACGCTGTACGGTAACCAGCGCCATTCAGCGACCGGGAAGCGGACACCTGTGAGGAAGCGATGGCGTCGAGATGAGCATAGCTGTCCTGAGAGGGGGAAACCTCCGTAGAAGCCGAGTTATTTGTTCCTCTGGCTGTTTTCCCTCTTCTTCTTTCTCTCTGGTCGTGGACAGTTTGACTACTCCCCGGCTGTTTCCTCTGTCAGTTTCAGCTGCGCATGCGCAACTATCCCTAGCTTGTCAATCTCGATTAACCGTCTGAGTGCCGGGTGTAAACAAAGCAGCTGTGAGAAGTGTGAAATAGGCTAGCCATAATTTAACTTCAAACAACATAGTTATGAATTTCATTGAAAAAACTTGAATTTCTTTCCTGACAGTACGGTACAGTCATTAGATACACAAATATGTCCCTGACAGACCTCCTCTGTTATAATTAAACAAAACTAATAGATTAAACTGGATAACTAAGTCTTTGTGTGGGATTTAATGGTCCACCTGCCATCTAACCATGTCTTATGGTCATGAAAGTTTGTTGGTAACTGAAATAACAGTTGGCTGAAGAATGTAAGTGATGCATGTCTCACTATTAGCAGGGAGCTCAATGTGATTCTTAATAAACTGAAGTATAAATACGCTTATCTAACATTTCAGAAAACAAAAAAGCAATTATGCATTTTCTGAAGGTAAACTTTTAAAGATATTATGCAAAATTAATTTATATCTTCGGTTGTCAAAGCAAGTGGCAATTTCTGTACCTGGAAAAAAAATGTGTGAGAAATGATCAAAAACACAAATTTACCATGGGTTAAATAACCAAGCATGGCAAAACCTTATTACCCATAGAAGTAGAAGACTTATGAATTCATGGGAAAAACAAAAAAATAAATTCTCTGCACACAAAAGTCAAAACTCAGTATTAAAACCCATCACTTTCTATCTGCGGCAAGAATAGACTCAGCTTTTTTCAAAACAATAAAGCATTTACTGAAAATGGCTCAGAAAAGCCACAAATAATAAAAATTACTGGGGAAATTATAGAGACTAAAACACAAATTAAGGGATTTCTGATAATGGAGACGCAAACTACTGAAAAACAAATCAACAGACACAGAGCTGCTAAATATGTAACAAGAATAAAATGAACAGCAATAGCATCAGAGAAAGTACAAACAGTGACAAACTCAAAGATGGCATTTTCAACAAATCCATTAAAAATGAATTTGTTTCTTGACTTCTCGTTTCTTCAGTTAAAATATTTGTGACTCACAATAGCTCGCGGTTCAACACCACAGAGCTGGCTAGAAGTGTTTATGAGAAAATTCTCATAATACACAAAGAGTTTATTTACTAGCAATAGATCATTTTATAAAATAAGCATCACTGACAGGCTGCTACTTTTTAGTTCTTTAGTTTAAAACTGTGTTATTGGAGCCAACCAGTGCTGTTCTCACTGAAAGATATATGTTTGTTTTCCCAACGGTTGCTAACTCGTACATTATTTTATTTGCATATACAAAGTGAAGTGGCTATAGGAAGTTGGGTTACATTTCACAACTCTGGTGATGTAGCCTGTCTGTCTAAACCTGTACTGCTGCAGTGTTATCTTCACCGCCTGAGGCCATGCACAGATTGATGATAACAGGAACGACATAGCCTGTAACAAACACTCACATGTGTGTCATTGAAAGAGGCAGCACAGCCCAGATACCAGACTGTGCAGCAGTATGCATATAAGGAGAAAATGTTGTACCTATTCTTACGAGCTGTGTACAGACTGGTTTCTTTTTGATAATCAGACAGGAATGCCAAAAAATTACAGATTAAAGCGATGAATCACAACACTTGGAGTCAATCTGAAGCAAATATTCAAACCATTCATGCCATTTCCTGGTTGTTGTCAGTTCTTTTCTATTTATGCGTCATTCAAAAGCATGAGGAGGAATTTTTATATCTCATTTTTGTCCCTTCTTTTAACATCCTTTGTCTTTATGACTGCCTGCGTGTCATTTTAGTCATTCACATCTGAGCTTACTCTATCAGCACTCTTTTCATTCATGTGTCAGCCTGCTTTGGCTGTTCTATTTGTACCAGGGGGATTAGCAGTAAGTGCAGAGAGGAGATGAGATGCAGATTACGACAGAGATAATAGTCTTTGGATTTAGACTCATTCAGAGGAAGCTGTGGGAATATGAAACCACAGGTTTAATCACAGGTGAGCCATGAGCTCTGTGATCTGCCCCAACATAATGGCTTACCACTTAAACAGAGGTGAGACAGCAATGAAACCATGTAAAGTTTCTGACCGCAGATGCTGTTATTGCTCGTGCTGCTCCACTCTGACAATGATAGCAAAATCACTTTTAATTTTTTACAGTATTTCAATAGAGATATTCTGTATCCCCGGGCCTCCTATTTAATGTTAATTATCGTATTTGAAACACCAAAAAACCATGGGCTCCAGGCATGTTCAGTAAGACCTGTGGTCATCTTAACTTGATAAACTTAACTGGATTTAGCAGGATTGTTAGAATCAACATTTTAATTCGCTAGATAATTTATTTCTGTTATAGTTTGAATCTCCACTATGTCCAAATAAGCAATGGCAGCACCACACAACAAAAAATAAAAACAGAATTTATAGTCAAAGCACATAAATTATGCAGTACATTTGTGTCCCAAAAATATCAGGTAATAGTACTTTAAGCTAAATTTAATTAATTTTAAATTAATTAATGAAAACAGTCTAATATTTATCACATTTAATGTACACGCCATGCAGATTTGGACTTTGACTGGGCCCCTCAAACACATGGACTTACTGTAATCTAATCCTTCTGGCTGTATGTTTAGTTTTCTGCTGAAAGATTAACTTCTTCCAATTGGTTGCTGTGTCCCTTATGTGGTTGTAGCAAACTACAAACAGGACACCAAACAGCACTTTTTCAGCAGTTGTTTTCTTCTTACCAGTTATTATAGTCATACATAATAAATTAGAATGTTATTGAAATGTTTGCTATTTTGGTAACACAATTCAGTAAGTGAAACAGATTACTGAGATTAATTATGCACAAGTTGATGTTTCCAAGCCTTAGTTTCTGTTAATTACGATGATTTTCCACTTACAGCTATGAAAGTTTGGCATTTTGTTATTCTGTACAATATAAAAAGTAACGAAATGTGACCTTATTGAAAGATTTGCTAAATACCAGCTCAAATGTTATTTTCGAAATGTACTTTTAATCTGACAAACATGCATCATTTGAACACATTAGAGAATTGATTGAATATGAACTCGAGTACCTTTTAGACCTTGAATGTGATAAAATGTATCGGCCTAGAGGAGTATTGAGTGTCCACACAATAAGCAACTAAAAGCCTCAGAAAACACCTGAAGTCTCACATGCTGAACAAATCTTTTTAATATAAAGAAATCGTCATACTTACACAGAGCTACCATTATGATTGGATCTAAACATCGTTATATTGTTTAAATTAACATTTTACTTTGGTACAATGACGCTCTCTATTGGCAGAAGTAATTGTAACACTTACACCTGTACTAAGTTGTTAAAATGCTGTACAATACTGAGATTTATATGAAGTGTAAATACTTTTAAAACATTAAGCCAAAAAAAAAATCATAAATGAATGACTTATGGACATTTCTGTTGGAATTTTCTATTTTCAAACTACTCCGAAATCTATTTCCGTCTATTTTAATTAGACAAATTACTAAAAAATGCACCTCGTGTTTGAAGTGGTTGTGTTCATATTTTAAAATATATGTTTTATAGCTTTTATTAGTTTGTGCAGTGAAATAATTTTTGTGATATTTGTGTGTCGAATCTGCTGTGCACGATCGCAGTCAGCAGGGCAAAGATGGCGCTCCCTACAAAACAGTAAGTTACAAACAAGCTAACAAGGCTAAAGCTATGAGTGAATGTTTTTCTGGTTTATAATAAAACAGTTTGGTGTTGTATCTGTTATTATTATCTTCATAATCTTAATATAGGACTCAATGAATTATTAAAAATGGCAGATTTGTATTGCTGCTGTTTGAAAACAGTTAACGTTATGCTAACCTACATCAGAGAGGTAGCTTTCGTTTATTATGACTTTTTTTACTACAGTTTTTTATAAAGGTGTTTGTTTTTAAACTGGTTAAAAGATAACTTTAACCTAACACGTGAATGTTATCGGGGAACGTTAGTTAATCTTGGCATCTACTAGCATCCCATTTATACTCTGAAGCGATGCAGTTTTACCACAAATCGGGTGCAAAAGACAAATCTTTGATACGTTTGTGTTTAGCACGATGTTCGACAGTGTGTGCTTGAATATTTCGTTAGTTGTTTTGCAAATTGCTTATAGTTTTAACTACTGAACGGAAATATCTTCTGATACATCTGGCTTCAGGGAAAAGCTAGGGCTGTTTGTGTGCATTTGTAGTTCATTTATATTCATTCATCTGGTGCCAATTTATCCCAGTTGCTTAATATTAACACACAAAAATGCACATTGTTTTTGGATTATATCTTAACGTTTTTAGTGAATAGTGACTCATAACTGCAAAACTGAACTGCAACGTTCTTCTGTTTAAAACTTGGAAATATTGTCACAAAGACGTAGACTATTACTCAACCCACGGTGTCTTTTCTTAATACCAGTTGTTGTTTATAATTAACACTTAGTTTAAACAAATACCACCAGACAGAGTTTAATAAACGCTTTTGTTATCCTTCAGGTATGGGCTTATCTTGCCCCAGAAGAAAGGAGGCTCGAAAAACACAATCCTGCCAAAACCCTCAGTTTTTGGAGATGACTCCGATGATGAGGTGGGTAAACTTTTTAGTTTACTATGTGTTGGTAGCCATTGTTGGGGGAAACTTAATTAATTTCTACCAAACACCAAATGTCATGTTTCATTCTTAAGACTTCAGTTGGAGAGACTCTACAGAAAGAGGCTATCAAGAAGAAGATGATGAAACAGGTGGGAGAAATAAAATATTTAATTTGTTGGTTTTGATAAGTGTCATTTCTCTGCGATTAGCTTTTTTTCTGGAGTCTGTCCATTTTTCTTTCTTCCCTTTTTTTTTGTTCAAAGACTCGTTTGGAGATGCAGAAGGCCCTGGAGCAGGACAGCACAGTTTACGACTACGATGCGGTCTACGATGACATGCAAAAGCAGAAACTCGAGAGCAGCAAGAAAGTCCTGACAGGAGCTGACAAAAGGGTAAATTCTCTTCTGCTAAACGCTGTGTGATGCATGTAGCTGCTGTGATTATAACCGTTCTCTCATTTCAGAGTGGCTGAATAAAAAACAAACCACAAGCCTTAAGAGCAAATATTTTTGTCTTTTTGTTTTGTTACAGCCTAAATATATCCACCAGTTAATGAAAGCGGTGGAGGAGCGAAAGAAAGAACAAGAGCGGAGAGATGAGCGGAAGATTCAGAAGGAGAGGGAGGCGGAGGGGGAGAAGTTTGCTGATAAAGAGGCCTACGTAACCTCGGCCTACAAGAAGAAGCTGGAGGAGCAGAAGGAGGAAGAGGAGAGAGAGAGAAGACAGGCAGAGATAGAAGGTTGGACTAATGCTTTCCATCTGCATTCACACTGTCTGCACTTGTTATGTCATATTGTTCTGAGTTTAAATGAAACAAAGTTTGTCTCTTATTATAGTTCACTTATTGAACTACAATACAAGCTAGGTACAGCAACCCCTACACTTAATACCACCAAAGGTAAAAAGATATATATAAAAAAGTTATTTAAATGCCTTAAATTGATTTAATCTTTTCTTACAGTTGTACAACCCAAACTTTTTTTATTTATAAAATCTTATTTATTGCTGATACGTAAATAAAATGAATTCACTTATACTCTAATGCTTTTTAAATGTCATCATAGTGTCTAGAAAGGCCGATATTGATGCTCTGTCACCTCCTGTTTCCCTGGATTATGAGATTAGCATGATACACAACACCTGAGTATTGAATTTGTAAAGGGTTCCGACAGCAGTATTTCATATTTATGTAAGATATTATATAATTTATACATATTTGTTTTTGTTTTTTTCCCATTCAGCTGCTCTGGACGTGAGGAAGCAGAAAGATCTGAGCGGCTTCTATCGGCACCTGCTGAATCAGACTGTTGGAGAGGAGGAGATCCCAGATCGCTCGGCTAACAAGTTAGCTTAAGCTAAATTAAAGCACTATTATTTTTAAAGCTTCTGGTAATCTTAATCTCTCTTAATGTATTTTTCAATCCACAGAAATCAACCTTCAGAATCCTCAAAAGAAGCTGACAGGACCTCGCCTGCTCCGTCCCCTCCAGCCCAGGAGAACATCCCCAGCTCAGGCAGCGACTCTGAGGAGGACCAAAAGCCAAAGACTGGATTTAATAAACCAGGCGGAGCCTCGGCTCACTCTAACCGTCAGTACAGGCAGAGGTCGCCTTCATCTGGGAGTGGAGAGGAGAAGGGAATGGAGAGGGATAGAGACAGACACAAGAAGAGCCACAGAGACAGAGGGAGGGATAGAGACAGACACCATGGGAGGGAAAGGGATGACAGACATGGAGACAGAAGAAGTGACCGGGACAGAAGGAAGGATAGGGACAGAGACAGAGGTAGAGACGATGACAGAAGCAGAGGCAGAAGGGATTCGGAGAGGGAAGAAAGGCATGGAAAGAGGGAAAGAAGTCCTAAAGAAAGGCATGGGAAGAGGGAGAGAAGTCCAAGAGAGAGGGAGCGGGAGAAAAATGGCGAAAAGGATAAAAGGAGGAATTCAGAAGAAGACAAACAGAGGCACAAAGATCAGGAGGAAGAGAGGGAGAGGAAGAAAGAGCCAGAGAAGGAAAAGGCAGGAGCAAATGAGGAAGATGCTGATGATGTGGAATCAGTGAGGCAGGGCTCAAAGCAAAAAGACGACAAACAGGAAAAAGAGGGTGAGGAGGCAGAGGAAAAGGCCAACAAGTTCGCAAAGCGCAGCACTGAACAGACTGTGACTTCAGCACGAGATCGCTACATGGCCCGACAGATGGCCCGCTCTGCAAATAAGACCTACATCGAGAAGGAGGAGGACTGACACCATGCATAACTCAAGAACATCATCTCTGCGTTCACTTGACTTTCATCTGAGTTCATAAGATTAGAATAAGGTTGTAGTGGAGTTTTCACAAAAACATTGAAAAAGAAACTTTAGTAAATGCTCCTCTCATCACTCATTGTGTTTTTGAACCATCTATTCTGCAGATTTCAGGACAATCTAAACATGTTTTATTTAACTTCCCAAAATACTGTAGAAATGAGTAACTATCTCTGAAAAGGAAAAAAAATCCACCTTCACACGAACACACATTGCTTCTGAAGAGTTTACAGGTCAAATGCAGGTTGAAATAAACTCAGGTCAGTAAAAAACAAGCTGACAGTACACACTGGGCAAAGTCCAGTGAATGTGTAGTGCTTTTTATGACAAAGTTTTGTTTTATTCTCCTTGGATAAGAACAGACACCATTAGCTATGAGAGAAGTTTAAGATATTTTACCAGGGTGCTGAAGCAATTGGATGGATACTTTGGGAAAAGTTTCAGGTTTTTTTTTTTTCTCTCTTCAGTGGGTAATGAGTTCATTAAATTTCTGGTCCAACCTTCTCCTGCTGCCTGAATTACTTTTTGTGATGTTTTGAGGTTTGCATTTGTGAAAGTGATATAGAAACTCATGGAGTTCTCTGCAATTATTGCCCTGCAGAAAACAAGTAATTTTAGCACACAGGAAACTTTAAGGCATCTTTTTAGCAAGATAAGCTTGTAAGTGAATAATTCCTTAATATTGATGGAAAAGAACTTGGTCCATTGGCATTCTTTATGTGTTAAGACGCTTATATGTTGCTGAAGTTACTTTTAAGTTAGTCTTATTTTGTACTGAGCTATTTGCACTAGAAACTAGTCCAAAAGTTACTTAAGATTTTTTGTTTTTGCAGGCTTGAAAAATGTTTAATATCCAAAGTATGGGTGTCGGTTATGGTGGTAATTTCAGAGGAAAGATGCCAGTTTTAACACATTTTAAAAAGGTATGGATTTATGAACAGACGACAATGACAAGTCAGTTAAATCTAATATGCAACACCTTCTATATTTATTCATTATGCAGCATTTTATCCAGACTACAGGCTTATACAAGACCAACCTATAGCAAGTAACCCAGAAACATTTCATTACCTAAAAATATTAGCATTCAAGATGTTCCTGACAGTTCACCATACAACACAGCTAGAAGGATTAGCAATACTGTCAATTATCATTAGCAAGAATCCAAATGACAGACTGTAGAATCAGGTTTTGCAGATGTCAAAAGGAGTAGTCAGGTATTTTTCTCCAAACTTCACTTGTTCCACCACCTGAGAGAAAGGAGATCAGTTAGATTTCAGGTAGGCAGGAATCCCACAGCACATGCACCAAAACAGGAAGTTGTTTTCATGTGATTGAATTAAATATACATCTTACCACAGAGGCGTGGACAAAGTGCAGTAGCCTCCATGTGCGATCCTTACAGAGGGAGAGAAGAAGAAGAAAATAAGTTAAGTCTCCATAAAAAGTCAAAGGAAGATTTGACACCGATTCAAGATGTTCAGAAAACCAAGGATCACCACTGTACAATCTGCCGGTAATTCCAGCTTTTCTCAGTTTAGCTTTCATCACAACAATACAGCAAAGTAAAACACATTTTACACACAATGACTACCTTCTATTCTGATCCATGTGTTCAGGAGGCAGCATCATCTGCAGGACAGAAAACAAGAGTTAGAGCAGAAATATTCCTGCTGAGAAAATTCAGATGCATTTTAAATGACTCAGAAAGCTGGATCAGAATAATCGTCAGTTGTCGCATCTGACGGCACTTCCTATTCCAAGTTTTCATCACTGATCAAATGACGCTCGGTAGCAGGGCTCTGACCAACCAAGGCCAATTTCTACTCCATTTAATCCTATTAAACTAAGATGCAGCATGTTTTAACCCAGAGGTGTCAAACTCCAGTCCTCAAAGGCCACCGTCCTGCAGTTTTATATGTGCCACAGGTACAAACACTGGAATGAAGTGGATTAATTGCCTCCTTCACTGTAGAGGTCTGCTAATGACCTAATTATTCTATTCAGGTGTGGTGCAGCAGAGGCACATCTAAAAGTTGCAGGCCAGTGGCCCTCCAGGACTGGAGTTTGACACCTGTGCTTTAACCCCTCTGATGACAGAAAGGGAAATTTAATCTGATGAATAATAGCTATAAACGTGTTAAAACTTACAAGATCCACTTCAAATGAGAGGCTCCGTGTTTTTTTTTGGAGGGAAACCAGATTTCAGGTAACTCATCACCATGTTGGCACCTTTAAAGAAAATATGGAAATGAAAGGTTAAATTATCTGTAATCAATTGGTCAAACTGCTTCCATAAAATAAGTCACTGCTATTTGACGCTCAGAAACTAAATGATCAACACTGAACAATCTGCCGGTAATTCCAGCTGTATTAGTTCAAGTTTCATCATAACAAAAGCAACCAGATTTATATCAATTAGAGCTACGTAAGAAGAACATACCTTCATCTCAACTATGTCCTCTTCAGCTTCCAGGAAGTAAAAAATCTGGTAAAGGAAAATGTATATTTATTGAACGTATTTAGTTAGCAGCACAATCTAAACCCATCTGGGCTTTGAGGCTCAGAACAGTGACAGAAACATCGTCAGTTGTCGCATCAGACGGCACTTCCTATTCACAGTTTTCATCACTGACAAAGTTCAACTAAAACAGCTGGAAGCATTTTGTATTCATCTACCTTTCAGAAAGGAAGTTGGGTCCAGACATGACGGGGTTGTTGAGTTACTCAGAGTCATTTTCCCTGAAAGGAAGAGAAAGCTTTTAATAACTTGCAGCATAAAGCTGAAATCAAACACTGAGAATTGCCCAAGTTAGAAACTTGGGTAATTCAAGAATATAATCTTAAATCAGTGCAGTAAATGTGGCGCTAACGTCGTCCACCACGTGGCTCTCCGAGGCCCATTAAACTACATTTTGTAGCAGCTAACAAAAAACACGACGTTTATCCAATAACCCAGCCACTAAAGCGACGCGCAGCGGGTTTAAAGCATCTTGAATTTTATTTAGAAAAATGTTCTACCTTGTAATAGTAAAGACTTCTCTCGTCTGACAACGTTCAACACGAGAGCAGAAGCGGAAAGGAAAGACCAGGCGGTTGGTGTGCTTTATAAACCGCGACAGTCGCGGGATTATGACGTCAACCGCATCCTTTAAAATCAAAAAGGATTATTTTTTTTATTTTAAAAATAACATATTTTATGGAACAAAGTAAGCAGATAACCTCAATTTCACACATAAACTTTATCTGCTAAAATTAATAGAAAATATACATTTTGAAATGTTTTCGCAAAGCTGCTGTTCAAATTTCAGATTTTCATCCCGTTTTAGGCTACTTTATCTTGCTACATTTCGCTTCCTAAAAGCACTTTAATTGTGAATAGTACAAGAAAAAAAAATACGAACAATATAAACACTGAGCGACTTTCGTAGTGCGCGTTAAAAAAAGTAAAAGCCAGTAGGGGGTGCTGTTTACACATCTTTCTCGCCAGTAGAGTTAGCTGCTGTTCAGTCTTTATAGGACCAGTTTGTCTGTGTGGAGGTTGTCTTTGGAGGCTGACTTCTTCATTATGAGAGCTTTGTTTTACTATATATCTCTGGAGTTGTACCACATTTACAATACCACCTCTTAATCTGCTTCAGGTAAAGTTGTTGTGTGTGTGTGTGTGTGTGTGTGTGTGTGTGTGTGTGTGTGTCTATAAATCGCATTTCAATCCAAAGATCCTTTTGGTTTGTTCTGTAGAGATTTTAATTTTTGCTGTCCAGTCTGGTGATTCAATAAAACGGCTAGAAAGCTTTGACTGTGTTGAATTTGCTGAATTTTCTTGCATGTACAATGGATAAAATTGCCATTATTTATTTATTTGAAAGGGGGAAAAAAACACTCTTGTAGCGATTACCCACAATAATGTAGGTTTTTATAAACATAAAAATTGCAATAATCTGGCTAAATCAGTCTGCACACCATTAAATTAGTAATATGTTGGAACACCTTGCAAAACTTGTCCAGATGTATCAGAATTTGAGGACATCTCTTATCCGCAGATCTCTCCAGATAACCATATGAATTATCCATGGGACTTAGTTCTGCACCCTGGGTAAGCCATGAAAAACTTTTCGCTCGTGAATCCAATCTTTTGTTGATTTCAATCAGAAATGCCTCTTGAACTTTATCAGATACTTTTGGGTCAAAACTGTTCATGATTTCACCAAACTTCACAAGATGTACAAAGTCAACATATTTTGGAGAGAACATTTTGTTTTTGTGTCAAATGCATGACTTTTTTTTTTTTTTTTTTTGGAAAATTAGATCTAGAGCTCCATTTAGAGAATGTCATCGTCTTCCAGAGAGTTTTAGGAGATTTAACACGTCCTGTGATGGTTTCTTTGTGAAAAACTTTCTCCTTAAACACACAGAGAAAACAATATATTTCAGAAATTCCTGCAGATTCTTCAGCGTTAATGTCGGGCTCTTGGCAGCCTCCCAGTTCCATCCATATTTTTAGTAATTAAAGAGAAATGTCTGGTTTTATTAATGTTCTGTTTTCTCAAGTTGTTCAACTGCCTTCAATATGACTTTCTGTGGATTTCTGTTGCTTCCCATGACCAATGAGCTGATTTTGATCCTCTCTGCAAGTATCAATTTAGAGAAAATATGAAGAACATTAGACTGAACTGAACTTCATTTCAGGTTAATCGGATTCAGTTCAGACAATAGCAGGTCTGAACCCAAGAAGGCTGAATCCTTTGTGACACAATAGAAATTTATGCACATTTATATTTAATCTTTTAACAGATTTATTATATTTTCTGATTGAATAATACAGTGCATGCGTCACAATGATTGAAAACAAACTGATTCTTCGTAGACTTTAACATCTACTGAGCACAACATTCAGAATCAGATCAACAGAATTTGCTTCTGGCATTTTTATTTACAACGTATTCTGCCCATTTATTAAAATTAATGTAAGATTTAAAAAATATTTTAAGTTAAATAATATGCACCATCCCATTCAAATTCAAATTATTGAACATTTTCTTTTAAACTGTGAAGATCTTAACTGTGGCTCTTGCTTGGTTTCTGAAATGAATCTAAACATAGCAAACTGCCATTGTCACCTGCACTAAAATGTCTTTATGTGTCTCTCATAGTGTGGCAGTGATTCTCTCTAGGTTTTAAAATAACTGGCAGCATGTTGCCTCCTGTGAAGAAGGACAGAATCATCACTCACCTCCCAAAGGTTGGTAAACACAAATGATATTCCATAAAAACAAGAATTATTCAAAAATCCCTTAATTCTGAGGGATAGCTCAAATCTGGGAATGTACGTTCTGCATGTTTCTGCAAAAACACGATCTGAGGCTTTATCAGGTAAAGGTAATTATAAGTTAAGAAGGGATTTAGACACAGTGGGGTAGTAAACAATAGAGTGATTATTTATTGTTGACTATTTCTCTGTATTTGACATTTTACCACATATTAACTGCAACCATCAGTGTGTTGAAAGACGCCTTCAGTCCTGATCTGAGCACAAATCCGAAATCTCTGGGTGTAGATTGAATCAGCATTTCTCTTGATTTTCAGCCAGGAAAACCATTTTCATTTAATCTAAGGTTTTCTTCCGTTTGATATGTTTTTAGTGTTTTAGTCCAAATGCAGCTCTGCACACCAAAGACGGCTTCCACCCACAGGTGAGAGCTGCATGCCAGGTTCAGAAGACGGACGGCGTGAGGTAAGATCCGTTTTTACAGCCTCCACACTGAGATATATGTGGAAGATAAACGAATTAGCTCTGGTTTGGGCCGTGAAGTCACACTAAAGTATGTCTGAGGGATCAGCTGATAGACATCTGCAAAGCCTACCACATCTGACAACATTATTCTGAAAATAAGAGAAGACTGAAGATTTCTTTTTTTTAGGAAAAAAAGAGACAAAAAAATTACCACATACAAAAGGAGACACCGATACAGGAGTGATTGGAGTATTAAATTAGATGATTGTGTGAAGTCAACCTCTAAAGTAATTTTCCATTATAATGTAAAATCAAAGCTTGTGTAGTAGACCTGAGCATGGTTCCTGTTAACACCCACACAGTTATGAAACGTTCTTCCATAAACGTATAAACACATCAGCAAAATGTGACGAATGTCCAACAATTTCTATGAAATATGTTTGAAGTGTTGTTGTTATTGCAGACGCTTGTTTCTATTATTTGAAAATAAGACAAATATGACTTAATTACACATTTAACGTCAGTCCTTTGAAATATTTACACCTTTAAACCAGTTGCATCGTTTTTCAGAGAATTTGTTAAGAAATTCCTCTACGGAACAATTTGCATGAAATACAATTTCATAAATTCATTCTGAACTCATCAATATTGAATTGCAAATATTCTGGATTTGACAAACTTTTCCATTTTCTGTAGTTACAATTTTCAGGTAAAAATCCAAAAGTTGACAAAGTTAAATGTATTTTCTGACACTTCTGGCTTTCTGCTTCCAGCTTTAATATCGCCAAAGTCATCGTTGTGGGAGACGTTTCTGTTGGGAAAACCTGTTTAATCAGCAGGTGAGGCAAAGTTTACGCAGAACTAACTACTTTATAATCACACAGAGTCCATTACTATAAATGCAAAGGAATATCCAGTCATACTCCTTGAACTTTTTCACATTTTTCTAATAATATAACCACAAACTTCAAGGATTATATTGAGATTTTACGTAAAGTGAAAGGAGAATTAGTGATACTTTTTAACGTTTTCCAATTATTATTATTATTATTATTATTATTATTATATTTTCAGCTCTAATTTAAACTCACTATTCATACCTTTCAGATTTTTGTTGTCTGAAAAAAATCAGAAAATTTTCCTTCCACTTAACTGTCAGAGTACTTTTTATTTATTTTATTCAAAGTTCTGAGTTTTCCTGGTTTCTCCTTCAGGTTCTGCAGAGGAGCGTTCGACAGGAACTACAAAGCGACGATCGGGGTGGACTTTGAGATGGAGCGCTTCGAGGTGCTTGGCGTTCCCTTCAGCCTGCAGCTGTAAGTCCTGAACTGGCAACAGATTTATCCACCTCTATGGATAAATGCATCACAAAGAAATCTATCATCTCCCTTTTATTTTATTTTATAATTAGATAAATATGAGGTTCTAACAATTTAGACAGTTGGACCTAAGTTCCCTTCAATGTGTTGATTTAGTGTAACTTTAAGGTAATAAGCTGCCAGTGCGTGTTTTTATTTTGAAAGTGTGTTTAATGTTTTCCAGGTGGGATACAGCAGGTCAGGAGCGCTTCAAGTGCATCGCCTCAACATATTACAGAGGAGCACAAGGTGATTGCTGCAATAATCCTGATCTAAACTGAGCTGACTTGTATCTAATCAAACTGTGTCCCCAGCCATCATGGTGGTGTTTGACTTGAGCAGCGTGAACTCATTGGCACATGCCAGGTATGCAGCAACACATTGTTTTGAAATATTTCCTTCTGCATCTAAAACTGTGGATTTGTGTGTGCAGAGAGTGGCTGGAGGATGCCATGAAGGAAAACGACCCGTCCAGTGTTTTACTGTTCCTCGTCGGGACCAAGAAGGACCTGAGCGTGGGTGAACCTAACGACAGAGAGACTGAGAACAGATTAGAGCCGAACCGTGTGATTCGCTAACAGATCAGTCAAGATGGAGCAAATGATTTCGTTTGATGTCTTTGACAAAAATTGATATGTAACAGATCTATGTCTGGAAGATTGTATATGGATAAAATAATCAGTTAGACAAATGTTTACATTTTGAATAAGCAACATTTTCTAGAAAAATATTGAAAGATTGTTTTTAAAAAAACTTTGAAAAGGAGAGAATCTCATCATCTGGGTTAAGACTACTGTAGCGTTTCAAACGTGGGAGTTTTGTATGATAAATGCTTTTATGGGGCCTAGTTAAAGTCTAAGATTCATCTCCAGTTGTATAAACTTCTTAATAACAGTTTAAAGAAATGTTAGGAGGGAACTACTTTTTCACTTACAGCCAGATTGATTTGAGCACCCTTTTTTTTTCTCTAAATAAATTATAATTTTAAAATAAGTTTAATGCTCTGAGGCACATAGACATGAAAATAAATAAATCTGTAAAGGAGGCAACAGTTTTAAAACACAAAGACTTTTTCTGAAACATGAACTGAAAAGGAGGTGAACTAAGACACTAAATCTTCTGCCAATCCTGAGTTTATTGGTTATTTGTCTTGAAAGATGTAAGGATTTACTTGTCCAATATCAATGTTTTATTTCTCTGTTTCAGTCTCCTGACCAGTTGGCCGAGACAGAACAGGAAGCTATCAGACTATCGGAGGAAATCAAAGCAGAGTACTGGGCTGTGTCTGCAAAGTCAGGTGGGCAACAAAGTAGCTCCAATCAGACCTTTAAGCCTGAATCTGATGTTTAGCTCACAAACTTTTGATTCCTTTTTGTTTTTTCAGGAGACGGAGTCAGGAATCTTTTCCTTCGTGTGGCTTCTTTGACTTTTGAGGCAAATGTTTTGGCTGAGCTTGAGAGGAGTGGGTCGAGACACGTCAAAGACATAATCAGTGAGTTGATCATTTACCACACAGTTTGCTGCTGTCTGTCTGTTGTCTCATGAAAAGTTTTAAGAAACGTCTTTTTATGCAGCTAAAATGCCAAAGCTAAAAGAAATTATTTAAATCATTAGTTTAATGAAGTCCAAACTGGGGAAAAGTCACATTAGGACCACAAGCTTGCGTGTCGTTTATTGGGATTTCATGTGACAGACCAACGGGAAGGGGGTGTGACTGTGAAGCAGAAGAAAAGGGACACATTGTTTTCAAAGGTTTCTTGACAGAAATCTCCAAAAACTGTCTTCCCTCCCAGTGTCGGTACTTTGAAGGACTCTCTTTTTGGCTGAACTTACTGTCTTTGCAAAGTAGCTTAACCTCAGTCAGGTTAAACTGAAAACATCTGTGAATGTTACTTTCCATGTCTTGATACAGATTTTCAATCAGATTTAAGGCTTTAAGCCACAATAACTTGTTGTAATTATTGCGATAAACGATAATATTGTTGCTTTGGGACCATTTTCAGTAACAAATTGAAAAGGGCCTAACACAAAGTTCTCATCACACTTCTGGAAACTCTGTAGCTGACAGCCATTTTGGTAGGTATCTGTAGCTATAGCAGTTGTTATGATGACAATAAACAATACGGGTCGATCCTGATGGCAGCGATTTTGTTTATATTTCTCTTGCACAAGAGTGTCAGAATATTTTATTTTGGTTGGTGTGGAAGCCATGGTTCATCTATGCTTTGCGCTGCGCTTGCCTACCAAGATGGCGATTCAGTGGCGTGAATCACTATGTTTAGTGCAAGTTTGCTCTCTCAAAAAGCAGACTTTTTGAGAGAGCAAACTTGTATTCTACTTAGTTGTAATGCAAGTTTATATCTTCCACTTTAAGCTCTAAAGTGGAAGATATTTTAAATATTCAAAATAAAATGACAACAAAAAACTATAAATTAAATTGCAATTCAAAAAATATTAATCATCAGATTGGAAATGATCTATTATTTTAGGTTGAAGTCATTTTCTTCCACGTCATCTATTATTATTTCCATTTCCTGTGCAACTGATTGTGTTTTTCCATCTATTTGTTGTCGGTAACCTGGCATTAACATGCATGCAGCTGGAAAACAAATTCTTGATTTGATTCATTTGATATTTGTGAGAAATTTGAAGATTTTCTGACGTGTATTTCTGTTGCACACAGGAATCACAGACAGCTCAGAAACCAATCATAAACAAAAGAAGAAGGCCAACTGTTGCTGAGAAAGCCTGATCTCACTGGTTCCTAAGCTGGAGCCAAACTGGTGTGGATCCCCTGAGCTGGGCTGTCAGAAGTAGCGGCAGCTCAGCAGGCTGTCTCTGCAGGATCCAGGAAACCGCTTGAGAAAATATTTGTCATGATCCAAGTTGTAGCTCCAACATAATGCCTCCTATTGAGCCTGTAAACAAGTCTGTTAGCAGAATGACTCAAACTGTGTTTCTCAGGAATGTTTAGTGCTGACCAGATCTGCAACAAGTAATTCTTTGTCGTATTCAGGATTATAAAGATAATTTTCCCAAAGCCGCAGCAGCACTTCACAAGAACATCGTCTGTGTGAACCAACATTTTATCCCGTTAGGAGAGGATTTGTCTGAATATCGTCCTCTGTATCTCTTCCTCCCTGCTGACCTCTGGTCATGTGTCTCTGCTCTTGCTAATGTGATGCATACATCGGATCAAATGACCACCGTCATTCCCATCATGCCTCTCTCCGCTCCGAGACAAGCGCTCATATGATCTGGGAGTGGAAGGATTGTTTGGTGGGAGAGTCTCAGAAAGCGGAAAGGAAAGCTTCATCTTCATAAACTATCCTGCTGGACATTTAATTCCAAAATGATTCAAACTTCTGGTTGATTTAGAGGTTGGAAGGCCTCCTTGCCATTACCCTAATCTACAGAGTTTCTCTTCCAGGCTTTGACTGAGCCACTCCCATGTTAATATTTCTTCCAGGTAAAATTATCAACTCATAATACAGCAGGAGTATGAATAATTTTGGGCTTAACTGGATATCTTTGGAGAAAGTATTGAAATGTTTTTGTAATTCATTGAACACTTAAAAATGTAAGTTAATAAATCACTTGATAACATGAAATGTCAGATTTAAGGATTTATTATATTTAAAATGTCTTATACCAGAGATATTAAAGGGGAAAATGTTGTGCCTCCCCCAATCAGTCCCTCTAGACTAGCGGCAGCAACAATGGATCTGTGGATCTGCTGAGCTCATCACAGGAGCTACTTCTCAATCCAACGAAGGTAAAAATGTTGCTAAAGGCTTAACGGAGAAACATTGTTGTGTTGGAAAAAGCAGGAGCTTCTTAAAGACAGAACCCCAATTATAAGTCAAAATTATTTGAAGTTAACTTCATAATTGAAAAAAATGGTACTTTGTGCCTGGAAAAATTCATTTAAATTTTGTTTCGGCTCATTGGTTTTACGCTAAGAATTACTAACACCGATAAGTTAATATTTGCAAACCCCAAGAATCAAGTGTGTTTGCTCTTCTGCTAATATTTCCATTACTGGTTCCATGAAAGTATCACTGAATACTTCAGTTAAAGTGATTGCACCAAACATATTGAAACTTTAATCCCATCTCCAGAGGTTCTGTTTTTAATTAGGCATGAACAAGACAGAGAGTTTACTATGAACACTTTTATTAAAGAGATATCGGGTAGAAAAGGTCATCAGCAGAATCAAAGACGACATTTCTCTACCAGAACCAACTGCTGCTGACAACCAACCAGTCCCTCAGGTTCAGTGTCGTAACCTGGCAACTCAAACCAAGTCTGCTTACTTAAAAACATTATTTTAAAAGAAAATGCATCTCATGAAACCATGATACGTTGCACAACGCAGATTTAAGCACACCATTACAAACCAGTGCTGCTTGCTTGTACTGTGGGACACAGACACGAGTCAAGAGGGAAGCAGAGCGGCCTTGAAATGCCAAAAAGACGATCACAGAATGTTTTTTTTTTAATATTATATTCATTCTACTGAAATAAATGCGTGCAGTTCTGAATATCACAGAGTTGGGAATACGAACAGAGTAGGCAGGAATCTGTCTGATCGGATCTTCTTCCAGTAGTGTTGCAAAAACTAAATCATCCGCTGAAGCATCGTGACTTCACAGCTGCAGGTGTGAAACATTTTGCTGATGCCGTCTCGTGACGGGTTAGAGTGGAAAACGTAACTCTGGGTAAAGTGAAACCGCAAACATTTAAAATGCATCGAGTTTGGGTAAACTTGAAGACGTGTCACTGACAAAACTAGGATTTTGTCAAACATCTCAGTTTCCTATTAAAAAAATCAACAAGTTTTAAAACAAAAAGGTAACTAAGGGGAGCCACTGCTTCCAGAGGCGTGTTGCTCATGTTCACATCAGGGGATTTCTGCCAAAGTCAGCTGATAATAACACAATTAGCATTAGCCCACGTCTGTCCTTCAGAAACCACGCTCTGCTAACTCGCTATCAGTCTGTTCAGTTACGTTTGTGTTTATTTTGACAGATGTGACGAGCAGAGTCTTAAAGTTCAAAGAAAAAAATAAGTCTTTATTCATACTGACGCATTTCCGTACAAATATTAAATTTCCTGATTGGCTTGGCAAAGCGTTGTTTTGGCAACTGCTTTCAAAACTCCACATGTCGACGCTTCCCTTCTGCCAAAACCGCTCAAAGATCAAACTAAAAGCAGAACCAAAGATAGGACAGCTTGTCTGTCAGTGTCTGTGCAGGTCCATTTCCCAAATGTAACTCAAACTTCAAGTATTTCTTTTTTTATATATATATTTTTGTACTACTTTTCTGCATGACATGCAAAAACGCTTTGCAGCCAGAGGAGATTGGCAAAAGGAGAGGACATAAACACCTGGCATGAGATGACAGCAGGAAATGAGGTGGCATGAATGTTGACACCATGTCGACTGCTGCATGAATACATGAACGGAATAAAAGGTGAAAGGTCATCCAGGTGAGGCAGTACAAAGGGTGAAGTAGAGGGGGGTGAAGGGGTGCAGCAACGCCCCCCTCTGTGTCCTATCGGTCCATTTCGTCCAGCAGGGGCGTGGCGTCTCCGGCGAGCGACATGGGCGTGCTCTCGATCATGGGGCTGGGCGAAGGCCGCGGCGTCATCCTCTGGGTCTTCTTCCTGTCCTCCGCTTCCTTCTCCTTCAGCCACTGTTCGGCCATCTTGCCCCAGTCGACCGCCGAGGAGGAGGCGCTGCTGCTCGGCCTGTAGGGGAGGAGAGAGAGGGATGTCAGGACTGGAGGTTCCCTACCGCCACCTAGTGGCAGAACGCCAACACAGTCAGAAAAGCATCCGTTCAGAACAGGGACGCAAGGTATCGATTAATGATTTAATCTAAAGTTCATTGATGTATAGATCAACTAATGATTAATTGCCAAGCTGAGTTTTCTCTTGAATGAAGACGGTGTGTACGTGTGAGTAATTTCCTAGACGGCTACTTTTTACTTTTACTTGAGTAACAAAATGTTGATGTAGTGCTACTCTTGAATGACTGCTTCGCCTCTGGTTATTAATTCATCAGTTGGGAAAAATTTTAATCTAACAAACCACTAATGGACAATCATTGATTAACTGTTGAGGACAAAATAAGTGTTTCAGCAGATGAGCTCACTTTGGCTGCTGCGGCGTCGTCGGCGGCTGCTGCTGCTGCGGCGTTCCTCTGCGGGACGAGGAGGAGGACGACGGCGTAACGGAGGCGTGGCCGTGGTGGCTGCTGGCGGCGCCGTGGTGGCTGGGATGTGGCAGGTGTGGGTGGGCATGTACGTGTGAGGACTGGGGGGTGGAGCCCGGATACTGGGGGGTGCCGAGGGGCTGCTGGCTCGGCGTTGTGTAGGAGTAACTGGGCGTCATCATGGGCGTCGCCATGGGCTGCTGCGGCGTAGCAAACACCTGCGAGGAAACAAAGGCCTCAGAATTAAATGCTTTGCTATGTGTGGCTGAAGTGCAGCTGTAATTGACTCAAAATGACTTGGCTTCAGTCTGAAATAAAGTCTTAGCTTCCACAACTGATCACTGATGTCTTACTGCTAATGTTTCACTTACTCTTGGTAATGCTGTACCTAAACAGAAGGTGACATTTATCCTGAGCTGCAGTGATTTTCTCTAAGCCTCCTGTTTCACTAACACCACAAGAGCTCAGGTCGTCTTGTATCTTTCATCACCACAAATAGACTGCTGCATCCTCTAGAAATCATGAAATGAAGCTTTATTCGGTCTGATTTAAGCCCCAACAGTTACATGATAAGCAGAGGAGCTGCCTCCCCCTCCTCCTGTGCTGCCGCCGTAGCCATACTGGCTGGAGCCCCACTGTGCAGGGGTGGCGTTGGGGTTCTGGCCCTGGCCCGTCACCGCGGCGATGGCGTTGAACATCTGGGAAGTCATGTTGCGTGGGAGGGCGTTGACGGCTCGCGTTAAGTCTGAGGAGGAAGGAGGGACAGAGTTCGTAAAATTCAATCACTTCTTCGAGCTTTTCCAGCATCATTCTCTGGAGGAAATACAAATGAATTATTCGCTATTATATGGTTTTATTTATTATTGTTATTGTGATAGTACTCTACATTCTAGGGTAAACAAAAATAAAAAGTTTGGAAAAGTCTATTCCACTTGCATCGTATAGATCTGAGTGAACTAAGAACTAATTCAACAAAAAAAAAAAATCCCCTAATTTCAGTAACGTTGTTTAACGTTAAAATAGAAACCAACTTTTATCCCGATTACACAAATCAATTGAGCCATTAGAAATAATAAATATTCATGATGTTACAATAAACAACCTTCCTGCTCAAATTAGATGCTTAGCAAAGTATTTAAAGTTAAAAAAGAAAATGTAGCTTCTATTCAATCTGCTAGTTCTGTCAAAACAAGAAAAGATGGATTTAACTCTAGAAAGCATTAAAAAATGTATCCATGTATCATTAGTGTATGAAAATGTTTCCAAATTTAGGCTTTTAATCAAACTGTACAGTTTGAATATCAAGCACTTTCAAGGACTTCACGCAGAAATCAAGCACTTTCCAACCCTTGAAAACATTTTCAAGGATTTCAAGCACCTGCCCGAACCCTGGGGGGAATATGTTGCACTAAAAAAATGCACCAGGATTTTAGTGTGGAGGAATCTGGACTCACCTGCGATGTTAATATTGGCTGGCGTTGCGTTGAGAGATGCAGGGGTTCTGGTTCTGCTGCTGTTGGTGGGAGTGATACCTTTGAAGGGGGAGAAAATGTCAGACCTCTGCGGTGCTTTAACGGATTTACGAGGCTCTTTCAGTGGAAGTTACTGCTTTAATACCTGGCACCGGCTCCTGATAGTGGTCCTTGAACCATCGAAAGAGTCCGTTCACTGTGGGAAATATCTGGGAACGGTAGCGGAAACCATCTGGGGTGATGGTCACATACTCAACCCTACAGGCAGAAGGGAAAAACAAGGACATTTAGCTTTAACAGTTTATTTCACAGGATTTTTTCCATTTTCTTTTCTTTTGCCCCAATTAAAATAGTTCAGATTATTGTTTTATTTCTTATTACTAAAAGATGACTTAATTTAGAGGTAAAGTTAAAAGCTGCTTTCTGCCTGAAGTTCTGTGGAGGAGTATCAAACAGTAACTTTTTATCAGAATCTGCCCGTCTCTAAAAGAAAACTCAGTGTTCTTTGTAAAATCATTTCAATAAGCCTTTATTACAACGAGACATTCGACCTACCGAGGTTTTCCACGAGGCTGGTAGCCCAAAATAAACTTTCCTGGCAGTTCTTTGCAGGCTGAAATAAAGTAAGGAATGAAAGTCGGCTTCTCTCGCTTCGTCCTGATCAATAATTCCTCCATTTTCTATCAAAGACACAACAAAACAAACGGCATGAGAAGACAGAGGACTACAAATGAATGGCAATCTAAAGACAACAGAAAAAAGAAATCGATGTACACCTCCTTATTTCCTCCGTTGCAGTCCTGGAAGTATTTATGTCCCAACAGATCTCGTGCAAACGAGGCCATCGGCTGAATGTACCGAGCTGTAATTTCATCTAGATCTTCAAACTCCTGCAGAGCGGAGCAACAAGTCGTCTTTAAAAGACGTGGCAACCGCAGAAATATTTCCGAACGTTAAATGTGAAGTAAAATAACTCACTTCAGTATTGATCCAGAGTGTGTGGCCCAAGCTGAAAGCATTTTCTTTACCTTCTTCCCTCACATCCACGTGCTGGTAGATGCCGTCAGCCACCTAAAAAAAAACACAAACATGCAGAGTGGAGACAAATTAAACAATAATGGATTAATAATCCAAGTTTATTTTGAGTTTTATGTTTTCTTTTTGTACCAGCTGAATTATTTCCCCCTCCCCATGTTCCTGCCTGTCTCGCTTACTTTCCAGGTGACGGTCAGGTGGTTCTCCCCTTTGCTGCTGGGCCTGATGATCAGGTCTCCCTGGTCCAGCGTCTCCATCATCTTCTCTGCTTGGCTGAAACTGATGTTGTGGAAGTTGGGGTGGGCGATCACACGCTTTATGTAAGCTGAGGGGAGAAACCAGAAGTGCATTCGTAAGGAGCTCGACTGCACGTGTGTTTGAACTGTTTTTGTTTATACTGACGTGTGCGCTGCTGCTTCTTTTTGAGCTCCTCATCCAGCTTCTGGTCCTCGGCCTCCGTGTCAAAGTCGTAGTAGCTGTCCTTGGGAAGCTTCCACTCGTTGTTCTTGTCCATCAGATCTGAGGTGCGGCACGTGAGGTCAACGCTGAACTTCTCGATGTCGATCTTCATGATCCTGCAGTGAACCGTCATGCCCACCTGAGGCAACAGACAAACATTTTTTTTTTAATCACAGAAGTTAAAGGTTTATAGGACTGGGAGTGGAGTTCTGTTTTTGCAGGTGAAGTAAACAAAAGAAAAAAAAGTCAGCAAATCAAGCACGGATTCACCTTGACCCTCTCCTCGGGGTGTTTCACCACTTTGTCGCTCAGAAATTTGGTGGGAATGAATCCCTGGACGCCGTTATCTAACCTGCTCCGAACCCCGATGGCCTGACCGGGACAGGAGCCGCTGTCAAAGTGGTTCCACACCTAAACAAAGACAAAATGTCAGGAACAAAGACGACTCTCAGCTCTGAGAGTTCATTCTGTTTCCTTTCAGCGGCTCTGGTACCTCACTCAGCTCGGGGAAATTGTCCTGCTGGCAGAAGGGACACTGCCACAGGCCTGTGGCGTCGTTCCGGATGGCCTGGTCGTAGCTCTCCCCCTGAGGCCGCCGGTGAGCTATACCGGTCACTATACTCGTTATTAGCTTACCTGAAAGAAAAAGGGTGCAGAAATGTAAACAATGCAACACATTTTCTCCTGTGGGGTTTAGGATTTCTGTGAGTGTTGGGAGTCTATGTGTACCGATATAAAAGGTCTCTGGGGTTTCCTTGGTGAGCAGATTGAAGACCTCCTCTGTGTTGGGAACTCTGTAAGGAACCCGAAGGTCTTTGTACCTGCAGCTCAGCTCTGCTCGGATGTCATACAGTGTGATTCCCTTGTTGCCGTAGCCCTACAGGGAAAGAAGCAGAAAGAGACCGCCCGCGTCCTCAGCTTCATTTCACTCTGACAACGTCTTCACCGTCTGAGCATCTCCTCTCACACTGACCTGTCTCTCCAGCTCCTCAGCGAAGGCGTCCAGGTCCAGATCCTTGAGGCGTTCCGGGTTTTCCAGGATCTCCTCCAGAGCTCCGGCCGGGTTCGCATCTTCTGCAGACTCGTCGTACTCGAGGGCATCGACGGCCATCTTGCGAGCCCACTCGTACGTCTCGGGGTGGACCCGAGAGCCGTCCAGCACTTCTATGTAGGAGTCCGTACTGCCGTGAGTTTCAGAGAGAAGATGTCGATTAAAATAAAAGAAAAACTGGTGCAACGATATGCCGTAGATGTCAACGTTTCAAACAGTTTATTGTTATAAATCCCACGTTTATGCACCGACCTGTCGCCCAGTGATGCCGTGTCGATCTTGATGAAACCAGCGCAGTTGATGAAAACTTTGGGTCCCATGTGGCACATCGTGACCAGCTGCGTTCTGTTCTCCAGACGAGTGTTGTTCTGCTTTAAGATCTGCTCAGATAAACACAGATGGTCCGCGGACAGAAAATGATGAAGAAATGTTTGATTTTAATCGAGATGACCAGTGAAATCCTGACCTTGAGGAGGTGGGCTCCCTTCCTTGGCCCCAGACCGCAGACATACTGGACCAGGCTCTGAGTGTGGGGATGGGCAATCGCTCGGTTCACATCCACACCGACCTCGTTGACCCGGTTGATGAACTCACAGTAGAGAGCGTTAAGCAAATCCTCCTTCACCACATGTTCCTAAGGAAGAGCAAACATTCACCAATATGTGCTTTAGGTGTTTGACATAAAATGATGAGCATAAAAAATGCTTGATCATAAATCTGGTTTTATTTGGAAGTAAATAAAAACCAAAACCAAAATGAAAACAACTTTTAGAAAGCTTGAAGTCAGTGCTGTCCAACCGAGTTGAAATGAGTATTTTTGTCACTTTAATCCTTTAATGTGATTAAAGTTCATGAATCAGCCTCCGGGGCGTCTCACCTGCAGTGGGTGTAACTTGAGGCAGAGAATGTCTTCATCGGTGCTGCAGACCTGAGCGTATTCTATCAGGGGATCCTGGATCTTCCTGGCGACGGAGACAGCTTGTCGCAGTAAGGGAGGGTAATCTCTGAAATCATTCTGCAAAAATAAGAAGGTTCTGATGAAAACCAGCAATACAACTGTAAAAAAAAACAACAAAAAAACCTGATGGTTAAAATGTTGCATAAAACTCAGTCTGCAGGATTAATCAAGAATCAAGAATTTACCTCCGACTTCTTGCTGTTCATGTACAGCGTGGCCAGTTCGTTGTCCACCAGCTCCACCCCGACGGCCGGCAGAGAAGACTCCTGCTCCAGCTCACTGATGGTCCTCTTGATGTCCTCCATGATCATCTGAGCATCTCTGCACAGGAGGCTCATATTTAGCCTCTTAGATCCGTCATAACTTCTAATAAATCTGATAATTTCCTAAAGTGCACTCAGTGTTTCCTGCTCAGTTATGTTTAGCTGGCGTGGGTAAAATAAACATCACAGTGTAGAAGAGATGTGGAGCTGCTATGACTTATAACTGCAGATCCACATAAAGGATGTGAAATTAAACTACTATGGAGGATGCAGTTGAACAAAACTCTGTACTGAAATGTTAGGAACAACAATTTATTTGGCCACAAAAGCATGTTAAGTGTTGAAAATGATAAATCTTTAATACTTTGTTGAAAATCCTTCATCCCTATTATATCAGTATCAATAGACACTGACATAAAAAAATAAACAATTTCTCACCGATTCTCCCCAGCAACAGCCACCACATGAGGTTTCTTGCTGGAAAGAAACCTCTTCAGATTTTCAACGTCATGAGCCTGTAGGTGATGGAGACAACAGAAAAAATATTTCAAAAAGACACTCAGAGACCAAATCTGAACATCTAAAACCGACACTAATTTCTATTTATGAACCTTTTTCTCTCTCTCATCCTCCCTGAAGGCATTCCTCCTCTTCATGAAGTATGGCAAGCGCAGGAAGTCCACCACCTCTCCATCCCCGTTGATCAAAGCACAGAATACTGGAGTGTCTCTGTCAGAGGAAACAGAAATCGTTGAAGCTCTTCCAAAAGTAAACGCTACATGATTTTCTATCTTCAAACTTGACTTGCATTGTATGAATTTCAGCAAAAGATAAGTAACTGTCGGACACCGACCTGCTGGGAGCGTAGGCCACACCCAGCACACGGATGCCTTTCCCCTGGCTCTCGTCCATCAGGTCATCATCCTCCTCCACCTGCTGGTCGGGCCGGTAAGGAGCCACTTTCAGCCAGTTATACAACCGGCGGCAGCAGGACTTTAAAAACAAATGAGAAACAAGTTATTTAACAATCATTTCAGAAAAATAGATCAGCAAGAAGTTTGCCTTGGTGGCAATCGGATGTAAAACTGTGGTGAATGTTAAAAAGCTTATTGTGGATTGTCTGAGGCGTTACCTTGACGATGCTCTCTTTAGCCTCAGCGATCAGTTTGCTCTTGAGCTCCTTGGCCATCTGGGGGTAAAGGAACTGGTTGAGCGCTCGCTCGATGGCGAGCGTTCGCTGCCTGTTCCACTCCTGCACCTGGTGGCTGAACTCGTCTCTGTAGTAAAACTGCTTGATCTCATCGAAGTAGGTCTGGTCTCCAGCATAACTACAAAACAGAAGAAACACGGGCGTGGGGAGAGAACGTGAGCTTCAGCTCATCGTTACCGAGCTTCAGCTCATCGTTATCGAGCTTCAGCTCATCGTTACCGAGCTTCAGCTCATCGTTACCGAGCTTCAGCTCATCGTTACCGAGCTTCAGCTCATCGTTATCGAGCTTCAGCTCATCGTTACCGAGCTTCAGCTCATCGTTAACGAACTTCAGCTCATCCATACTGAGCTTCAGCTCATCCATACTGAGCTTCAGCTCATCCATACTGAGCTTCAGCTCATCGTTACTGACTTTAAAGCTATGAAGTTTACCAGGAGAGATGAGTTAGGAAACCAACTGCTGCTTAAACACTCAGAGTTTAGAATTTTATTAACCTCTGTATTTCCCTCTATAAGTTCAGTAACGTTGCAGGTAATGTACAAAAAACTGAAGTAGAGCTAATAAACCGATGTCAAAGTAGTGTATGTTTTTAAAACAAAAGGAAAAAGATAAAGTTCTCCATTTTTTTCAAATGAAAAGTCATAAATGTGTAACATGAAAGTCAGAAACATTTGGTTGAGCAGATTCTTCAGCTCTGACGCCTTCACACAACGCTCACATTTAAACAGAGAGTAAGTTACATAAAAACAAACGCTGTTTGCTAACTCTGATAAGGTGAATTTATTAAACTGGATTTTAAGTAGGGGTATCAGAGTAAAGGGGAAGTTATGGTTAACTTACCCTTTGACCCCTATTAGATCTATGCAGATATCAATGGAAAGAAGACCCTCGTCCTCTGCCAGGCACATCTTCAGGAACTGATCCCCATTCAGCTCTTTCACAGGTTTATTCTTCAGATATTTAAAGGAATATGCAAAATGAGCTTCGTCTACCTCCTGTTGGACAGAAAACAAGACGAGTTAGGAAACTGTTTTTCCCCACATGTCCACATCTAGAGCTCATTCTGCTCGTTCTCGTACCTTTTTGCCTTTCTTTGTAGGCTTGGTGTTGATCTTGGCTCTCTCCTGGAACGTCTGACGGAGAACGTGCCTGACCAGCGGCTCTCGGGCAATCTGCATGGCCACCATGTACCGGGTCCCTTCCAGCACCGCTTCGGGAGTCGAGAACTGACTGCAGAGGTAATCTTTGGCCAGCTCCAGCGGCTCGGCGGGGAACTGCTCCGTCTCGTGGCGTTGGTAACTGTCTCGCAGATTCTCTCCGAACTGCTCTGGGGTCAATCCGAACTTTTTAGCCAGGCCGTCTGGTGGAAATACGGACACAGAAATATAACGGTGTTGCTCTGACTTAACACTTGGTGGGATGTGTAGCAGGAAAAGTGACGAACCGAGTCCAACACTTTGACAGATGCTGTACATATCCCTACGAGACGCCAGCTTCAGGTCTGGACCTTTCTGCTCCTCCTCCTCTTCAACCTCATACTCCTCTTCCTCTCCTAAAATTATAGAAGGTCAGAACATGGCCAAAAAGGTTTTAACTCACCAGGAAATAATAAATCGGTTTTCTCGCGTAATCCTGCTTACCGTCTTCTGACACTTCTTTGATTTTCTTGAGCTTCTTCTTCTTGGATTTTGCCGCGTTCTGCATCTTCGGGATGTCTCGGCCGTAGTAGAGCAAAAAGTGATTGTAAACGTCGCTCAGCTCTTCCAGAGTCTGCACGTCCTTCAGCCTTTAAAATGTGATAAAAGATGTTTGAGTTTACCAGAACTGAGAGGCAGACACAAATACATTTAAAACATAAACTTTATTGTGCCGCTGCGTGTTTTCCTGTCCAGTCCAGTCAGAAACAAGCCGTACCGCTCCATGTCGGCTGTGTCCAGAGGGCGGATGCCGTCTGCCAGCGGTTTGTCTGGGTCTGCAGAAATCTGCTCAAACTGGAAGGACTGCATCTTCTGGAACAGACGGGTCAGGTTCTGCTTCCGGGTTTTCAGCTGCGTCCACTGATCAGAGGAAGGAAAATTAAAAAGTCAATAACAGATTGAAGACTTTCTTCATCCAGTTTTTGGTAGAGAGAGAAAAGAGAAAAACAATAAAGCATGCAAACGGAAATTAAAAATTATATTTATAATCAAGCTTATTTAGAAGCAACGTGTACAGTATAGTTGTTTAAGTGTTGAACTTGTGATAAATTGCTTTGAGAGAAGCTGGTTGTTAGAATACCTTCTCATCCCACTGCCACACCTTCCACAGGTCGTTGATGTTCAGCTCTGGCTCTACATATTCCTTTCTGTAGAAAGCTATGAATGGAACCTGGAGAAAAGGTTTCAATATAAAACACATCTGTCAGGTTCTAGATTCAAACATGGAAACAACTCATTAATGAGTTGAAGTTTCATGAAACCCACCGCACCTCAAACTGCTGATTTCTCATGAAGTTCAGGGCCTCTTTGATTTTGGCAATGGTGCTGGGTCCTTTCCTGCTGAAGTTTGTTGTGGTTCCTCTATCAAGGTAGTCGGTGCTTTCCTTTAATGGTCATCAAAACAGAAAGAACATTAATATTTTTGTGAAGGAGGAGCTTGAAAGTGAGACCCAAAAAGTGGACTAAACAGGGATGAAGTCTTTAGATTCTGACTCTATGATAATTTTGAATAAAAATACCACAACATCACAAAATGTAAAAATAAAATCTACCACAAAAAATGCAGGTTCTGTCTTCCAGGTTTTCTGTTTATATGACTTGTTGGATTTAATCAAACAGAGGTAGCAGAGCTCCTCTACATCTTGATTCCGATAACCAGTCTGTGCTTAATGAGGCCTGGAACGAAACCAGTACCTGCATGGAGATGGTCAGAGTGGAGAACCCGTGTCTGAAGATCCACTCTGCTTCTTCCTCCAACTCATCATCCTCAGCAGGTTTAACAGGGATTGAACGCAACTGCAGAGCAGAGCAGCAGCAGATCCAGCAACAGCGCCAAGCTCAACATGGAAAACCGGGTTTACACAAACAGAACCGGCAGCACAGACCTGGAACCTCTCTGGCATGTCAGTGGAGCGGATCTCGTTGTCCTGGTCGGTCATGTGACTGCTTTCCAGCTCGCTGGGCTCATACAGCTCAAAGATGCTCTTCCTCCCCGGCCTCCTCTTGGTCTGCTTCTTGGGCCGGTCCCAGCCCTCTTCGTCTTGATCCTCCTCTTCCTCTTCACCCTGGTCATAGGCGTCTGCGTCAAAGTCGGCAAAGTCAAAGTCTCCGCCAAAAATCTCCTGGGCCTCCTGGAGGGCTCTGGAAAACAAAAAGAGGAATCTGTTTTCAGGGATTCCTGACGTCAACCTTCCACACTGATGGATTCATTTCTTAGAGAAAACATAAAAAGACACAAAAGCGTCTCGCTGGAAACATTTTCAGGACAATAAATTTCAGCAGAAATCTGGGAACTCACGCGTCTGTGTATCCTGAGAACTTCTTTCCCCTCTTCTTGGTGATGGGCTGTCCATCATCATCCACAATAAAATCATCTATATCTGTGGGTCAAGCACACACTCGCATTAACACATCGAGAGTTACAACATTAATTACAGGATTTCTTTTAGATCTTTTTGCCAACCTGACTCTTCATCTTCGCCCTCTTCTTCCTCGTCTGCTTGTTGAATGGGTTCGTCGACGGCTTCGCCGTCCTCCAGCTCTCCCTCACCGTCAACATGGAAAATCTCATCCGCGATCAAGTCTTTCTCATCATCATCTTCGTCGTCGTCCAGCATTTTAACGCGGTCATATTTCTTCTTCTATAAAACAAGCCGATAAGAGATTGAAAAAGGAGGCAACGAATGAGCGGAAACGTCATGTGTTCGACGCTGAACAGGAGGAAAATATTTAATTTTCTTACCCTCCTTTTCACTTTGACACCAAGATTTTCCTCAATCAAGTCAAGATCATCGTCGTCCAGGCAGTCATCATAAGCTAGGACAAAAAAAAACAAGAAAAAGGTTTGGCAACAGAGACGAGATGAATTTACAGAGCTATGACAATAAATAAACAAATTATTTGTACTTCAACATCTTGTGTTTTTTGTGACATAAAAATATTGGCATTTCAGCTGGAAAACTAAAAAACATCTTCAACGTTTTTAATTTGTTGTTCGGCCACAAACTAAGAATCATTTTTAGCCATTCCTACCCTGAACCTTACTGCGCAAACTTCCCAATAAATCCCATCTGAATATATATTTGGATCCATTTCTGAAAAAGGAAAACATGAAGGTAGATTTTTTTTAAATCCATTTAAGCAAACCTTTGTTTCTCTGGATTTAAAGTAGAAGAAACTTGAGCAAAGAGAGAAGATTTAAAGGAAGAGATTTAATTTTTTTCCCTCAAGATGATCAATTTTTCCAAAACAATATTAAAACTTTTGTCAATTTATGTGCAGGTTTCATTTGAAGTTTACATCATGTAATAAAAAAAAAACAAAAAACATTTGGTTAGTGAACGCTTGTTCATTAAAGCAAAGGATTCATCAGCAGCCAAAAAATATTTCTAACATGAAGTGAAAAGCTCGGCCCTTCCTGCTTGACTCTCGCATGCAGGGTGTGTGACTTTGCCACTTTTAAATAAATAACGACCATTGTCAACAGAATGTGTAAAATTACACATTATTAAGTCATTTTAGACTTTTACCAACATTTGCCACTCCAAAACAGCTCTAAAGTCTGGAGCAGCAGTTTTTTTAATGATGACTGTGTTCTGATTTGTGTTGTATTTTCTTTCAGCAGTGTATTCAGAACTGGCAGTTCAAAACTGGAAAGAACAAGTTGCTCAAACACTTACTGTATATCATTCTCAACCTAAATACATCTGATGATATTTGCAGCAGTATAGCTAACGATGCCTTTGTGGTTTAATCACTGTACCAAATCGAACACAATGATAAAAAAACAGAGCTAAATAGTAAAGTATATTTCCATTCAAATGTCAGAATCAGAACCACAAAATCTTGATCAGACCATCTCTGCTGTAATCCATGTAATAACACAGTTAGAAGACATTTATTACATCTACAAATAATTTAATAATAGTTTCATTAGAGATATTAGACACCGTTACAATTAACATCAAGTAAACTTACTCCGCTTTTTCCGCCAATGTTTTACTTCCTCCTCTGAGTCGCTTCCTCCACCACTGTTGCTTTTCTCGGCCTCTTCTTCCCCCTCTCCCTCCTCATCATCGTCGTCGTCAATTAGTCCACGTAAATTTCCGTGCTCATCCTGCTCCTCTGGGTTCTCAACATCCTCTTCTTCATCTGTTGTGAAATGAGGAATGAGAAAACCGAAAGCCCTCAAAGGTTTCGAGCAAAAGCTTTCACATCTTACCATCTTCCTCCAAGAACCTCTGGGTCTTCTTAGGTTTCAGGTCGCTCTCTTCAAACTCCTCCTCTGATTCCTCGGCCTCGCTATCAATGAAGTCTGACATGGCTGCGGTGGCTGGGAAAACGCACAACGCTGTGGGACGACGACTTCCCTGACACCTAAACGTGCATCAGAGTCGACAAGAGGTTCTCATGTCATGTTTCAATGATTTTATTTGAACATTTTAACACATTAATGTGTAACACAATCCAACTGCTTTTATGTGAAACAGGAATGCAACAATTATCCCTACCGCAGCGATTATATAACAATTAATTGCAGAATTTATTGGCAAAGTTTAAGAGGTTTTGCTTTAAATTTGACATTATGGCTGACGTTTGATGTTTTTGAGCCTGAAAATAACAGATAAATTAATCAGATAACTTTGAGCCAGAGGACCAGTTGTGTGTTGCTACAGACGTGGAAGGGTTTGTACTATATAATCCTTTCACCCCCCCAAAAAACTGTTTACTGCAGGATATTCTCCGGGATCTTATTAAAATAACTTAGACTCAGGAAAAGGCCAGCAACTGCTGGTTATATTGAAAATGGTTCAAAAAGATAGTTTCAAAACTACTAAAATGTTCACTGTTAAAATCCTTTTTGGTAAGATGTGAGATAATCTTACAGAGTAATGAAGAGTTTTCTTTGACTGCATCAAGCAGAGTCCTGCACATTTATCTTTCATGTAGGAAAGAAAATCACCTGTTTGGAAAGTCATGGTTCGGATAATAAAGAAGCACAACCCATAAATGTAATATTATGTTTATGTCACTGCTTGGGACAGAAAAAGAACATAATCCTTTTTTTTTATTAAACATTTATTTAGCTAAAAAGAAAAAGCAGCAGCAGTGAGAGGATAATCTCGCTGCAATGGAGGACTGAGATTCAAGTCCTTTCCTCCCTCAAAGCCCTTAGACTTTTACATAATGATTGTTCATTTGTGGCACAGAGAATTAACATTAATAGAGATTAAATTATTTAGGCCAGGGATAAAACCGGGATTGCTTTGAGTTTGAGTCGTTATTTTCAGTCAATAAATTATAACACTTGCGTTATAACAAGAAAACTACAACAACGCTTTTAAAAATATGTGCAATACCAGTATGTCGCAGTGCGTAGATCCAACATCGTCGGATTTAACCACAAGGCAAACTGCCTCCAATACAATAACTAGCTACATATGGAAATACTGCTACCTGGTGAGAATTAAATATTTCCTTTTTACGAATGATAAGTAGTACAACTGGCATGTTACAACCCGTTTGAACAACAAAATTAAATTACGCTAACATTACTAGCAAAGTTAGCAAGTTAGCTAACGACAAATCGGTCTACACTGGGGTGATTTTATGCTAAACGGTTTTATTGACATTTTAATGACTAAAGGTAACAGTAGAAATCCAGCTGCAACAAGTTCGCGGTAGTGGAAAAATAAACCGTTGCTTCTGAAACCAAGCTTGGAGGCAACCATTAGCAAGCTTGCGCGTTAGCGTAGCGGTGCGTTAGCTTGAACAAAAACAAGCAGCGTTAGATTTAACGACCGTTACCAATACGTCATCATGTTGACATCTTTCTAAAAAGTCAACAATAAATTTCAACTTACACGTCTCAGCGTGGTGATATAGCCCGAATATGATTTTAATAAAAACTGTTTAATGCTGTGTTTTGCGTTTCTGAGCTTACACTACTAAAAATGGCCGAGAACAAGCGGCGTGATGACAATTCCGGTGTAATGTAAAATTGTGCGTCCCGGAAAAGATTCACTTTCTTCTTTTGGGTAAGTAGTACACCAGCTCTATGGCGAATTACCGCCACCTAGTGGACACTCATTTGGAACCAACAAACGTTCAAACAATATAATCAAGGCTCTTGCTTCTTGCTTGAGTCTAGAGAGGATGTGGAATAATTCAAATGAATTCAACTAGACGTGTACTTAAATATTTTGTATCACTATCACTGAGCAACAATAATAATCATCATCGTAAAAATCATAGTATGCTTGATTTGATTGCTTTATTCAAAACACTCATGGATAACTGGATCAGGATTTACATCCCTGCTGTTATTTGCACAGTTTCATTTTTTTGTAGTCTGTTGTTTTTATGCACTTTTTATTGTTATTGTTATCATCTGCATATGAGATACAGCAATAAATGCATAAGCAACCAAAACTGAACAACATAAATCATAAAACATTCACCGCCTCACGAGAAAATGGGTCTTACATTACGCAACGGAACTTCCTCCAGGAGTTGAGGCACAGACTTAGATGGGTGACTAAATATTTTGTAGCACCCATATGGAACTTCTGCCTTCCATGATGGAAAAACGATGCCCCCTGCTGGTTTATCTTAAAGTCCACAAGAAAAGATAAAGAAAAAGAAAAGATTACAGTACATATAATCTGCGCTCTGTAATCTTATATTTTGAAGTAAGCTGAAAATGTGTTCAGTTTAATCAATTGTATCAAAGTATTACCAAGGGACAGTTAGTAGGCAAAAACAACGGGAAGCACAGAAAGTACCTACCTTAGTATTCCAAGTCGCTAGAGGCGCTAGTTCCATGTTTTCAGATGGATACTGTACAATTGTAATGACGTAGCGAAAACTGATACAAATCTGAAAAGAGGCATAGACCGGTGACAGCTCGATTTTATGGTGTTGTCGGAATGGATACCTCAAACTGTCTGAATTTTCTAGGCTTTTTACTCCGAATTTTCGTGCTACTCTCCAGCATCTGTGGGCTGTCCGTTGGCTCCGAACTCAGCTTTGTTACGTGCGGATCAGTTATTAAACTTTTGAATGTAAAGCACAACGTCAGGCTGCACTCGCACGACGTTCGCTACGGATCTGGTGAGTTTAAACGTCAACGAATTATTTAATGTAAAAATTATATTATCGTGCTTTCAAACACCAGCAACGGCTTTATTGATCAATCACATCTGTAAACGTGTCTTTACTGAATAGGATATCACCGGTTTCTGTGTTCAAAGGTTGTCAGTGGGTTAGTGTAACATATTTCACTTCATATTGGCTCCATATCGCATATATTGTCGGTTATTTGTGTCCACAACTGAACATAATGCCGATTTAAATGTTTCCTACACAATCATGGGTAATTTTGAGCCTTTTTGAGTCGTTTCTTACTATCCCTTCTATGGGTTGTCACCTTTCTTTCACTTAAATTAAGTTTTACTGTTTAATCAGGCATTTTGTATTGTTAAAAATGAAAATACCCATGAAAATAAAAATACTTAAGTCAAAAACAAAGTGCACATATAATGCTCAAACGTGTACTTTTAGGTCAGAGGTACACAGTGCATTGCAAACAGATCCATTCCTCTTAAATTATTTTTATATTTTGTCTTGTTATTGCCAGTAACTCCTACTGGGATTTTATGTAACATACTAAAATAACATAGTGCTTATTTATGAATTAAAGAAAATCAAAACATGGTTTTTAATATTTTATAAGAATTTATAATAAAAAACATCTAAAACAAGTGGCATGCATTTATATTCAGCGTTCTGTCCTCTGAAATGATAAGTAAAACCTCAGAGCCCATCTGTGTGTAATACTATCTCAGGATAAATCCAACCATTTGTGAAGGCTACAGAGGTTTATAATAGAAAATTAATTAACAGACAGCTTTTATAAAACCAAAAACACACTGGAAGTGTCAGGCATAATGTTTTGGAAAAATTTAAAGCGGAGAAATCGCTAAATCGCGGATTTAACGCCTCACAGAGCATGGTTTAACACATCATCTGAAAATGGATAGATTAAGGCACAAAATAAAACTTAAGCTGGCAGGCTGGGTAAGAGAGTATTAATCAGAAAAGCAGCCAAGAAATGAACAATAAATCTGGAGGAGCAGCAGTGATCCATGGCTCAGATGAGATAAGCTGCTGACAGAGGAACCTCACACATCTTTTATAGGAGAAATAGTCTTGTTAATGTCGAAAGGAAACCATAACAAGACAATAGATATGAAACTGGGTGGATGTTTCCACCAACCACCAAGAAAATAAACACCAACATAGAGAAAGAGCTGCAATGAACCCATTTAGAGCAAATCATAGTCAAAGTCCAGATCTAAATCCAATCATGAATCAATAGCATAAGTTAACATTATCTGTTCATAGATTTCTGTGCCGTTATTGGTCCCAATTTCCTTAATTTTGGGAGACTGGTAATCGGCCAATACTGACATGTGAAAGCGATCTTATCAACCTCAGCAAACGTCTAAAAATCACTCGCTGTCCTCTTCTGCTCTCCTGTGATTTGGTCCCACCCACCATGTCCACACACTTCTGCTATATTTAGCAGAAGTGTTTCAAACAAACAAATTGGTACCAGTGAAAATCTAAATAGGCAGATTTTGCAGTTCTAGATGAGATCCATCCAATCTGATGTAATAAAGTTATATTTAATTCTGCAAAGAACTCAGAGGATTCCTAGGGAGACTAAAGAATAATGTAGATCACACTGCTCAGGTTTTTACTTGTTAAAAAGAAAAAATAAAACATGGTTCCTAGTTAAGCATTACTTGGTCTATCTAAAAATAATCCAGATAAAACACAAATGTTTGTAAGTAGACAAACCTAAAGTAAACTATCAAGATTAATTCCCAGTAAATGTTGAAACATCTAAAATGTAAATAGACTTGCTTTTTATTTCCTAAAGTAGTCGGTTTGATCTCTTTGAAATAAAAGCCATAAACTCTGTGCGGCAGGCAGTGGGCAGCAGTCTGTGACAGGCGTCTCTGCGGTGGAAGACAGCAACAGCTACTGGAGCATCCGAGGGACGAGCGGCGCCTCCTGCACTCGGGGAACACCGGTCAAATGCGGGCAGACGATTCGCCTCACTCATGTCAACACGGGCCGCAACCTGCACAGCCACTACTTCGCTTCGCCGCTGTCCTCCAATCAGGTGATTTATTCACTTATTTATTTTTGATTTAACCTTCACCAGGTAAGTTCTCCTTTTCAACAACAGCAGAATATCATAACACAAACAAACAAAAATACAACCATATTCATACTGACTAAACACACTATATTAGGGATGTCATGATTATAAATTTTGCTGGACGATAAATTGCTAAACAATAATGTTCTTGTTTGTGACCATTATCAATTAATATAATGATAATGGCTTAATACACTGAAAAAACACTAAATCTTATCAAGTATTTTTGTTGTGTTTCTAGTGCAAATATCTTAGTAAACTGGAAATAAGACAAAACTAACTGAGAAGTAACCTTTCAGCAAGACGTAGCAGCCTGTTTTAAGTAAATAATTCCTTAATACTGATTTAAAAAAAAAGCATTAGCAGATTATTTCACTTATAACATGGGAAAATGTCTTGTTATAAGTGAATTTATCTGCCAGTGGAACTAGTAATTGTTGTTGGAAATGTTGAGTGTAGGTATGGAGGGTTTTTTAGATTAATTTATAGAAGAATTATTGATGTGCGAGAATAGAGTGAGTGTTGGTTTACAGGTGAGTGTAGACGTGTGTGTTGTGATGTGGAGGGATTTCAGAGTTATGAGAAGGATTACACAGAAAGCTCCCCGCTGAGGTTGGTTAAAATCGCTCACATGTAAAAAAAAAAAAAAAAAACAGCCTTGTAATTTGTAGGCTTATTTAAAAAAAAATAAAGTGGATTATTAAAATATATCAGAAATGTGCCAGAATTCACCAGCATGCGGTAATGTTTAAGCCTCTTGACTAATCACAGTAACTGAGTCTAAATTAAATATGTGCAAATGTAAAAAAATGATAATAATAAGCTGCCCTTCGAGTTTATTTATGCTCTGGGCCAAATTTATATTATTAAACTGAACTAACTGAAAGCAGATTCAGATCAAAGTATGAAAAAACTGTTTAGCTTCAATAATAATTAGGAATAAACTTTTGCTAAACGATATATTTTGATTTTATGTGTTATTTGGTAGCCATTATTATTACCCTTTCTGCATTTCAATCCAAACAGATCACACTGCAGATCACACTTGGTACCGATACGTATCCGATTCAAATGTGGCCTAACATCCAGGTCGCATTCCGACCTGAACGTCAGTCATACTCGACAAACGTCACTATTCTGCGTCCTGAAACGCGCAAGCGGGAAGAAAAACAACAAGCATGACGGACTATAATGAGGATTAAGTTGTTAATATGCTGCTCCGGTTGGACAACAACTTCAAATGTGTAAGCTATGCTCTACCGTTAGCCTCCATGTTTACTTCCGCAAACACGGAGCACTTCTTCTTATGGCGGTTGGCAGAACACTGAGAATGCTGACGTTGTTGCGCCCTCTACTGCGCATGCGGGAAACGTTCAGGTCGTTCTGGTTCACACTGGAGATCACATACAGATCGCGTTTATTTGGAAGTATGAACGGCCCCGGCAAAAACATCCGATTTGACAAAAAGTCGGAATTGGGTCACTTCAGGCTGCAGTGTGAACGCAGCCAAAAATACATATAAAATGTATAAATCAGGTAAAAACAAGACAATAAAACAATGAGAACCTCTAAAAATAATGGGGATTAAATCTAATAAAAATGTTACATTGAAAAGTAAAATATCCAAACAGCTAAAAGTGGAAATGAGATAATTATAAATAAATAAAATGTTAGCCAGAAACAGCCAACATCATCCCGTTGAAAACATATTCAGTATATGTTACTCAAATTCGACCTTGTTGTGGTGTCTTAAAATAGGATTTTGTTGTCACTACTCTAAGCAAAGAATATGGATTATTTGGGGCAGAACCAGAACTTTCTGGTCGAGTAACACCTTGGATCAGCTGGATGAACGCTCATAAAGATCTTCAGACAAAAATGTTGATCAAACATTACAAAGAAGCTGAGCTGCTTGAACATAAAATGAAATAAATGAAGGGTGACTCAATACTTTTGCACAGGGTACTTTTGCTGCATGCAAAAAAAAAAAAAAAGATGAGAAGCAGTACCAGAATCAACATGTCTCATCCTCTCATGGTGGCGCTCGTGTCTGCAGGAAGTGAGTGCGTTTGGCGAAGAAGGGGAGGGCGACCACCTTGACGAGTGGACAGTCCAGTGCAGCGGATCTGTGTGGAAGCGCGAGGAATCCGTCCGCTTCCGCCATAAATCCACCGATGGCCTGCTGTCCGTGACGGGGGAGCAGTACGGGCGGCCAATCCACGGGCAGATGGAGGTCCACGCCATGTCGAATCCCAGCCAGCACAGCTTGTGGAAGGTGATGGAGGGCGTCTTCATGAAGCCGAGCGAGAGCCCAGCAGGCGGCCGGGACTTCGCTCACACACACACAGAGTTCTGACTTTCCTCTGTTCATCCTCAGCTACATCTGTACCAACAGCCACCTTCACTGTCCCAAAATGTTTAAGTCTGTGGATAAGAACCGTGAAAGATCCAGCAGCCACACTCAGTTGGAAAAAATTAGTAAGCCAGACATATTTGAACCTTCTTTGTACCTTCCATGTTTGTTGTGTTAGGTCCAGATGGGGGTTTCTTCTCTGCTGTTGGTTGTTATTCTGCAGCTCAGGAAGCCTTCTAGGTGAACATATTGTTACACTTGTGCCTTTATCTGCCAATAAAAGAAGTAGGTGTTTACATTACAATGAAAGCATTTTATATATTAATCCTTTATGGCATTTAGGCCACACACCTCCAAGATCAAAACTCAAACAGTATTCCTGTCTAAAATGACCCTTTTTTCTTATAAATTATTCCACATGCCAGAACAAACTTTGTTTAGGATTTCTTTTCTCTTTAATGATGATGTTACTTGTCAGTGTTCAGTTGGTTCTTAAGTCTCGGGAGAGTGCAGTGTTACAAACGCAGACGTTTTATTACGACATCAAACTGACAATGAATACCTCATAATAAAGATTTTTTTATGCAAACAGTCTTCAGCATGACTTTCTTTTCTTTAATTTGATGTCAAGCAGTTTTCATCACCTCATAAATCCTTTAATTAATAAAGGATTTGCCAGTGAGGCAAGCTGCTAATGTCTGTCTGGACCATTAGACGAGCCTAATGCCTTGTTTGTCCAGATAATGGCATGTTTGGGTTCATTATCTGACAGATAATGGGGTTTGAGGGGATGAGGGAATCAGTTAGGAGGATAATCTAACTTGTATTTGACCTGCACATTTACAATGAGTCCCGATGCTGAAGCTGCTCTGCAGGATGTGCAGCGAAGCGTTAGTTCACTTTAGTTCACAGACTTCATTGTTTTTTTACGCAGCAGTTCTTGGTAATGGGTTCTTTTTTGCGTCTTTTCACGCCCACGTGAGTTAATTCATGACCTGCATGGACTTTATGACTCAGTCCATGAAAGAACTACTGAACATTTCTCTCCGTTTTACAGGTTTGCATTTAAAACAACACCAATGATGAACTTCTGTACTGTTCTTCTGATTGCTCTGCATGAACACATTTAGATTAATAGATTAGTAAATGGAGCTCACTTTTCTAATAACTTTAATTTGAATGATGCTGCTTTACACGTAAGAATATTAACTTAAAGTTGATGTTTAATCTTTAAAACTACAAATTAAACCGAGTTTTTGTCACCCTGGATTTCCTTAGTTATGGGTGTCAAACAAACGTCTTAAGGCCTTAAATGTACGTAGGCTACCTTTTAATCTGATTCAGATTTCATTTTAGATTTATCAAAACATTCCCATGTGTAATTGGCATAGGTCTCACAAAATTTTCAGGCTAATTTCTGAAACTGCAGCTGGTCAACAAAGACTAAAAACTGCTTGCTTTTGTCTCGACTCCAGCCTGACTACCCAGTTCCTTTAGTTTTGTCTTCACTTGGAAGTTTTAATTTTTTAGTTTCCAGTTGAAAATAAGTTCAGCTTCTTAAGTCAAATAAATTAGCATTTGTTTTCTGACTTGCAACCACAACAGGGTAAACACTGCTGCTCCATCATTCCATAATCTGATTTCCAAGATTAATCCAACTCAACAGAAACCTAAAATCAGCATAAAATAAGTAAGATATTCATCTTTTTCAGATGAGATATTAACCCTTTCACCGAACCAAATATTCGTTAACATGTAGACAACTAAACACAGGTACACCAGTTTCTATCAAAACAAGGTTTTATTGCATAAACATATATAGATATACTTTTTTAGAATACTCAGATTAAACTTTGCATTTTAAATATCCATTCAGTTGGTAACTATTGCTGTTTTCGTTCTCCTTTTCTAAGCAGCATGCCGAGGTTGTATTAGCTATCGGTGTTTAATTTTATCTCTGTACAATATACAACTGGTAAAAACATGTTTTGGTAAAAACAAACTTCAAAAACATGGAAACCATAAACCGGTTCTTGTCCTGTTACAGAACCACGGGTACAATAATGTGAACCTTAAACGGGTTTCCCTTGCACAGTCATGCAATGATCTCAAAATGAAACATTTTTATTTCGGTAAACTGCAGGGATAAAGTGAGTAATGCTGGTTTCGAAAGGGCCGTGATGCTGACAGAAAAAGGAAAACATTAAGTCAAATGTGCCGGGAATCTCAAAGACAAACGGACGTACAAGGATAAACGTAAGATGCTTTACGCAGAAGTTTGTAGAGGACAATGAGGATGTTATATTAGACTCTCAAGTGATTAAAATACATGACATATTGGATCAGTGTGTAGAACCATCCACAGTGAGACTCTTCTACAGATGATGCGACACGTAGATGATGATGATGATGGTGTGACCTTGTATTTGCATATTTATGAAAATGCCCTCTTCTGCTCTCTGATTTGATTAATAGCTGGTAGAAACTATAAAAATGGCTATTACAGTATAAATAGGAAAGTCAAATATGTGACAGTGATACATACATAATTACATTTAAACCAACAGGAAAGAGGAACTGGTCCCTTTTCTTTAACAACATGACAACAACATGCTCACTGATTTACAGTATTATACAGTTTAGCTGTGATACTTGACCTTGTTTTGAAAGAAAAAGTCCTCTCGCTGATTTCTTTTCTTTACATTTTCACAAAGTCGTCCTGTAAACCCACATGGATGCACTCCAGCTTGACTGGAACTTCTGCCTCAGGTTTAATCCACATGGGCAACAGTCCAACCCCCCCAGCAGAATATTGTAAGAGATTTGTCCAAAGGGAACCGTTAGTCTCCGGTCCGATGTTTGTCCCACAGGGAGCACCATGCAGTTAGGGAATCCACACAGAGTAGAAACCAGATATTTATATACCCTGTATAAAAAGATACAGTTTGTTCATTGTGCAGTGAAACAAAACACTCCCTATAGCGCCAGGGTTTCTCCCAGTGTATTATAAGCCTGGCGGGCCACCAGGCTTTATTTGTGCCTTCACCAGACTTAGCATTACTTATTTATTTAAGCTTTTTTTAATGTTTGCATTTTTAAGACTTTATAGTTGGTGTTCAGATATTAATCTTCCAATAACATAATTATCAAGTGATGTTTTCAAATTTCCTGTCAACTTTAAACAAAAACACGACAAATGGCTGCCGACGCCCCAACCACCAGGCTTAGCAAGTTTTCTGGGGGCAAACTTGAACGCTGAATTTTAACACTACTGGAAGTCATCTCATCATATTATGTCATATCATATGCCTTTATAAGCCTTTGATTATTTCACAGCTTCTCAGTTAATAAATGAACCTGTGGATAAATTGAGACCAAAAACACATTTCCTTCTTGTTTGACATCATGGAAAATCTAAAGAAATCAGGAAAAATGCACTGTAAAAACTCCTCTAAAATTCTAGCAGCTGTGGTTCCCAGAATTTTGTCGTATTTACACGAGTTTAAATCCATATAAATATGAGTTGTATCATATTTATGTGTTTTGCCATATAAAAATAGATGTTACAGTATAAATACGGCCTTTACCGTATTTATAAAAAATTCTTTCAACCACAGCTGTAGTATATTAGACTCTCTTTTTTTTTTTCAGTGCACTTTTTCTGATTTCTTTAGACTTTCCATAATATCAAAAAAGGAGACAATGTGTTTTTGGAAGCAACCTGTATTGATAAATATAAATACAATAAAATTGATATTTATACGGTAAAACTCTGGCCACCACAGCTGCCATTATTTTACTGTAAATTAGGAATGCTTTGGTTTTTTTTACAGTGTGCAATAGCCAGATGTCTGAAAATACAGGGTTCATCTTTTTTAAAACAATAATTTCCAAGTATGAACAGAATAGGAACATCCATCTGTGTTTTGTTCAGGAAAGAGATGTTTTCTGTGCGCCAGAGGTTTGGTGTAAAATGTGCTTATCAACCACAGATCAAAAACAAAAAAGTGAAAATCCTGGCTGAAGTCAGGAAATGAGTCCTGGACTGACATGGGCAGGAAAGCCACTTAGAGAGGAAGAAGACATTTACTCTAAAAGCAGCATAAAATGTCAGATTACAGTTTGTAAACACAAGAACCAAGACCTTAAATTTTATAAAAAATTCCTGTCTTCTAATGAATCTAAACTGAAATGTCTGACCACAATGATCAACATCATACTTATTTAAAATATTTTTTGTCAGATTTTGATCAAAGTGGTAACGTGTCTTTTTGTATAGTGTATTTAAATATCTGGTTTCAAATGCACATGAATATAATGAAGTCAAAGTCAGGAGCAATGATCTACACAGGGCTGGACAGGTTAGCTGAAGTGACATTTATGATACAAGATACTTTATATTCACATAATTATCTTATAAAAACTAATTTATTGATTAGACATGGGCTGGTTAGCAGTACCAGGGTACCATAATTTAAAAAAAATGTGGTTTAATTCTGTTCCTCCAGATTAAAGTTATGTTAATGGGCTGCCAGAGAAAGTTCCATGTTGAGCAGAATCTTCTCTGGCTGTCTGGTGCTGCACACTGCCGTCAGCTGGCTGAAATGAAGCTACCACATTTCCCAGAGTGATGACGTTAAAGCTAAAAGTAGTGCCATCCTTCAATCTCATTTAGGCTACTGTATAGGAAAAACAGTGACTTTTCTGTTAAATAAAAACAACTACACTCTAAAATATATTAAGATAATCTTAATTCAAACTTTTGTGTTAATACCCTGCTACTGTAAAAATGGAGGCCAGCCCATGGCTATTAACCATGTTTTTGTTACTACGTCCCACATATTCTTTATATCTGTTTGTAAATATATAACTTATAATCTGGAGCAGACATTTCAGAATTATTTGGTCATGTTCATCCTGAAATTACATTTTTGTGTGTGTGAAGTGATCTTGTGTGTTTTTAAAGTGTCTCAAGGTTCATTTTCTTGTAAGATGGCAGTTTTTTTTTGGTTTTTTTTTAAAGAGCTAAACCAAAAAAATGTGTCTGAAAAATATTACAGTTTTCCATTTAGTCCTGAGCAAAACAAAAAAAGAATAATGGGTTGAATTCATACATTTTTTACAGACATCCAACAACACATCTGAAGGCTCAGATTAAGCTTTAGTTCCCATTTTGACCACTAGAGGGAAACCTTTTCCAAGAACCTAACTACACGTCACACGTCTCCTGTTTATCCAGACTCACCTTCCACTTTATTAGGTACACCTGGTTAGTTTTGATTCAGACTTTAGAACAGCCTGGATTCTCCGTAGCATAGATTCAGAAACGGTCCTCTGGTCCGTCTTCACATGCTTGATTTAGATTTGTTGGCTGCAAATCCATGATATGAAGGTGCTCTGTTGAATTGACACCTGGAGGACTGCAATGAACTAATTCTCAATTTGAGAAGATTTTTAGCTTCCTCACGTGGACCATGATCCTGCGGGAAGTATCCTTCAGGAAATGGGTCCACTGAGCCCGTAAAGGAAGAGACATTATCAGATTAGTACCAAGAGGCCGAAATTTAAAGTATTCCTCTACATCATTACATCACCAGCAACCTGTGCTGTGCTTTCATGTTTTATACACCAAATTCTGTTTCCAAAAGCTGAATATTGCAGCTGAAGACATGTTTTACTGGCCCACCTTGGTTTTAACAAATGGTTATTTGAGCTACACTTGTCTTATATCATCTCAAACCAGCCTGGTCATCCTCCTCTGATGTCAACAGATTTTTCTCCACAGAGCTGCTCCTCAGGGGATATTTTCTCTTATTTGGGCCATTCATTCTCTGTGGACCTGAGAGATGGTCTGCATGAAACTGTAGATCCGCAACAATCCTGCCAGGTTCAAAGTCACCAAATTGCAGTGACTTGCTGCCATGTTATTGTTGTTTGTGTTTACAGAGGAGTCTAATAAAGTGGCCAGTGGGAAAATATTAAAGCTTAGTAGTTTTTCTTATTTTGTACAATGTAAAAACACAAAATCTTAGCAGGTAGTTTTGGTATAGTTTCTAGTGCAGATTTTAGTTCACTTGAACTGAGACAGAACTAACAAGTAACTTTTCAGTAAGAAATAAGAGCTTGTTTTAAGTGAATCATTCCTTAATATTGATGAAATAGTTCTAGCTCCATTGGAAGATTATGTCATTTATAACAAGACATTTCCCCCATGTTATATTGAGAAATTATTGACTCCAAAAAGCTCCGATATGTTGCTGAAAAGTTACTTATGAGTTAGCTTTGTCTTATTTTAAGTGTACTTAGACAATTCCACTAGAACTAAACCAAAATTACTTGGTAATATTTTGTGTTTTTGCAGTGTACTTTCTGCTGCTGAGAGGAGTAAAAGATTACATAAGCTAGATAGCAGAAATCTATGGGGAAATCTTTAGCTAATGGCTATATATATATATATATATATATATATATATATATATATATATATATATATATATATATATATATATATATATATATACTGGCATGCTGTCAGGGGGTTTCTACAGATGAGCCGTATAACAATGAAATGCAGATATGAGGCCTTTTCCCCACAAACGCATACCTGATAACTGAATCCAGTTTGGTCTATTTTTACAACGCTCATGAGGTTTTTGCAAATTATCTATATACATTGTCTTTTCCACGCCACAAAAACATTGGACTAAAACGTGATGGGAATCCAGTGGTCCCTTTCTGAGAGTCGAGTTGTGCTTCCTCTAGATACACATAAAGATTTGACACAGTAGCACAAACAGCAGACTGAGCTGAGGATGCAAATGCTTCACGCTAAACGTGACGTTGATGCACGGCTACATGAGATGTGAGGAAACTGGTATGAATTTCAATGCTGTGGCCAGGATAGAGTGCTCACATTCACTCACTTCACATTCCCTGCACATTTTCAAGAGTAAATATGCAGCTTTTTGATGTATTCACTATTTTGAAAACCAAGAATGGCTCAAAGCACCTGATAAGCATTTCTGGTAATTGTAAAATTAAGTTTAAAGGGTCGTTTTCACCTTGAAAACAGCAAAGTAATTAGTTTAGTGTCACAATTTATAGAAAAACCATAACTGTTTTGCATTTAAAATTCAAGTGACTTCACCTGGTGACATCTTCATTGCAAAACAAGCAAACCTCTCCATGTTTAATCCACACTGTCTGTTTTCTAAGAATAATTCACACAAAAACAAAGAAAACCAAGGTCAACTGATTGTTTTGAGAAGTGCTTGGGTTGTGGCTGGTCCAGCTTTGGCTGCAAAGAGAAAATGTGAGGTCATGGCTGTTTCTGTCCCACTCCCCATGCTCACAGTGCAACTGGTTTCACTCCATGCCGTTCCGCAGCATCTGATTGGCTGCGATAAGCATGACACTGATGATGAAAGCCATGGCAAAGGCGCAGATCAGGCTCTTCCTGACACAGGTCTGCCGATTCTTCTTCTTAGGATGAACTGGAAGGAATGAAAAGAATAAGAAAGAAAAACATGAGCATGTCATTGTTTTGTAATTCCTGGTGATTCATAATTAGACTATTATATAAACCCGTCAAACCCCAAATCCTATCAGCTAATCAGATTTTAACATGAAATCAGATAAAATATCCACAGGAGAATAACAGAAATCTATTAAAGTTTCATATTTGCAACATACAAACGCATGAACAAAAATAAATGTTAAAAGGTTGAAGGACTGGGGAGCACACACTCAAGAAATCCCTGTTTGAGGAACAGCTATATGCAGTAATGTGAACATACAACATGGAAAAATAAGTTAAATTTATTTTCATGATGCCCAACAGGAAAATCCACTGCATTAAGAATAAAAACATTTACATTCGTTGGACTTTCTACCTTCTAAAATCAAAACGGATGGGAAAAACAAACGAATACAACTTCTGTAGCTGTCAATTTGTGTTGTGAAGTCCGAGTGTGATTCTACTGTTTCACGGCCAGTTATTAAAACTGTTAAATCTCTGCCCAATGCTCCCCAAAAAAGAGAAGAAGAAGCTGAATTAAAAATAATTTTGTTGTCATCTCACCCTAAACCAGTCTTTTTCAAACTATGGTCGCAATCCTTTGGTAAGCTTACTGTAGCTTAGAGCTGACGTCACAGCAAATAAACGGTTGTTTACATGCATTACCTCGCGGGCCACCAGGGGCGTGACGTCCTGCATGTAAATAACCGTTTATTTGCCGTTACGTTAGCTCTAAGCGCGATGCTACAGTTAGCTTACCAAAGGATTAAGTTTAAAATTAACAATAGATAAATGCCTTAAGTTTAAGTGGCAAGTGAGAGTTTATTAAATGGGATAAGTGGTCTTTGGCCTGAAAAGGTTTGAAAAACTGTCCAAAACGTATCTGACCACAGGGATTATTGTAGCGCCTCATATGACTTTATTGCATTCTCTATATTAATGACTCAATTCCCCTTAGGACTAGAGAATCTGATGATAACGTTTATGCACTTGTATTTAAAGTTATAAAGGATTCGTTCATCTAATTTGGGCACAGTTGTGCAACCATTGAGTTCATAACACCAGCCATAAAATCTTAAATACAGACTTCTGAGAATGTCAACTATAATCATGCTAAAAGATTTTAGAGTTGCCGAAGTAATAAATTAATTCCTATGTGTCTTCTGTTGAACCAAGATTAAAATTTTAGGTTTTAGGATTTCTCCTTTGCTCCCCAGGGATCCACCGATTCTTTGACTGAAACAAATATAGATGACACAGCCGCTAAGATTTCCTGCTGCCTTGTTTTGCTTCTCATGTCTGTGACCCAGATTATGAGAGCATCATCTCTGATGTAAAAAGAATGGTACATAACAGGCACAGACTGGTTACAAACTTGTACAGCAGCAGCAAAAACAAAGAAAGGCAGACGGAGGTGGAAGTTTTGCTTCGCTGCTGTTTGGGCTGAGAGAGCTTTTGTTCTCCAAAGACAGAGCCTCCCAGAGATTAAAAATGAGAGCGATAGGAAGAGGCAGATGTGTTCTCCAACAGGCCGAAGTAAAAAGCCAAAAGTTTCCTCTCTGTCAGGTCCCATGTCTCAGCCTGTTAGAATCACACACTGCATCAATAAATCAGCGTCAAAGCTCCGACTGCTGGATCTAAGGGAAACTGTCAAAGGTACAGAGGTCCCACTGGTCGGAGGGGAAAGAAGCCGGCATGAAAGAGGGAAGAGGAGGATTTGAGATCAGGGTTAATGTGGGGGAAAAGACGGCTGATTTTCTATTTCCTCTTTTCAAAACTCCTAATTTTCCTCTTCCAATAACTCCATGGTACAGCCAGTCCCGTCCTTATCACCTCCTCAACCAACACTTCTGCATTAATTTCTAATCCCTTCTCTTTTTTGAGGAATACGTCAGTCTGCACACCAAGACCAGGAGGATCCAGTCAGTTCTGAAAAGTGAGAGAATTTTATTTTAATTCTCCACTTGATGCATCTAAAACACATGTCAAACTCAAGGCCCGCGGGTCACATGTGGCCCGCCATGTCATTTTATGTGGCCCGCCCCAGCATTTTATAGGCCGA